>NW_026607275.1:0-248494 GCF_029890125.1 Rhinichthys klamathensis goyatoka | reverse complement strand
AAGTGATATATACCGAGGATGGCTTGAGGGTGAGCATATTATGGGACAATTGTAATTTTTTGGGAGAACTATTCCTTACGATCTAATCTAATTGTACATGTGTTTTATAAATGAGGCCCCGGGAAAGCCGATTGCTGGTGTTCTGGGTGGTTGCTAGGGCAGTGCTTGGCAGTTGTGGGTGGTTACTAGGACATTTGGATGCTGTTGTTAGGGCAGTCTGGGTGGTTACTAAGGCATTGCTAGGGTGTTACTATATTGCTTACTAGTCAAGTCTCCTATACAATCTGTTACTATGTTCCCTACTGTCTGTATGGTGTAGATTTTTTATTGCCTGTTTTTTTTTTTTTTTCTGTCAGACAAACATTGTGCTGTTGCTGAGACAGTCTGGGTGGTTACTAAGGTGTTGCTAGGACGATACTAAATTGATTAATAGCCCGAGTCAAAAATCTCTGATATTATGATCCCTAGAATAAAATAAAAAAATCCCTATTTTTGTCTGCTATAAACATCTTAAATTAGATAGAGTTGTGAGCCAACATTTTGACAAGACAATATAGTTGTACATCAGAAAATAATCAGCACCACTTATAAAATAAGCATCCACTTTATTCAGCAATACTTTACAGCTCTCTCTTTCTTTCACTGTCATTTTCTCTCCATCTTAGTTCTATGTGTCCAGGCGTAATGAATGCTGCTGATTATTAGAGCATGCTGATTTAAATTAAATGTACAGCTGTGAAGAAGCAAAAGTCAATGGGTCTCATTGACTAATAATCGCGCACAAGTGTTCTCACTTATGTGAGCAGAAAAAAATGATCATGTACAATTCTGTAAACAGGTCCGTATGTGCATAAATTTGATCTTAGCCTCATTCTAATGTTGATGAATCTGGATTATTGTACAGTAGATAAGGGAGCTCATGCTCGCACTAATTAGCAATACATACCCAAACTTATCTGCTTTATAAGGGTGTTTCTTCCACACAACCTGTCCTCTACAGGTACGAATGTGGAGAAAAGAGCCGAGCTGATCCACATAATAATGATACCTCTTAAAAACACCAAATTTTAATCCAAATTCTAAGGAAGTATTACATGGACTCTTCACAGAGACTAATATTTCAGTGAAGAAAATAAATTCAAGATTGCAGACGAGGTAAGAGAAATGTTGATTGTTTAAAAATGTACTTTTTTCATTCAATACTGACAAGCAACAACCAAAAAAAAAAAGTTTATATTTTAAAAGACTTGTTCATCCTAGGTAACTTTATGCTTTTTAGAATACCATGTGGTTAGCTTAGCCACATACTAATGTTAAACTCTATTGAAATTAATTGTGAGCTGTTCGAGAGTGTGTCAAAGGACAGATTTAGGCCTATTTCTGTGTGAAATGTGCGCACAGGTTTTACGCACAGATATGAATGAGAGGTATGGAGAGAATAAACATTTTTTCTCTGTATTGTTGTTTTCAGTGTATCATGCATGTTGTTTGACAATATGGATTAGTGCAGCTGGGATTAGGTTTATGAAGGAATTAGAGACCGTTTTAGAATCCAAATGAAGTTACTTACACACTGCAGAGGTGAGATTTGGCAGCTCATGAGTTTGACTATAGTGAGAAGAACACCAGCATAGAGATATAAGGATTACAGCATGGCTCCTTCTGTGTTTGCTCTGCCCTCTGCTTCTATTCTGCTACAAAGTCAGTGTAACTTTAGAGGTTAAGTCCCATGGAAGTTCCACCTGTCCAGCTCTAGATCAGCCCTTGACCTGTGACATTTAGGAGGTTTGATCTGCAGATCCCCAGTAAGAGGATTGTTTTTTTTTCTTGTTCCCCCTTTGAACTCATGTTCTCTGCTGTGAGACGTGAGTAGTGTGCAGGAAGAGTTGGTCCTATCTAAAAAAAGAGACTAAATTAAAACATTTTCTAAATTAGGTTGTAATTGAATTGTAAAACAAAAAAAAATTAAGTATTTTTATAATTTATTTTAAATGAATAAAAAATTTGCAACATAATTTATTATTTTTATTAAATAATAATATTTGCATGTATTATTTTTGCACTGAATGAAAAGACACTAATGATATATACAATTATTTTGTTTCTAAATAAAATAATTTAAATGTTGGTTGTGATAAACTTTAGTTATTGAGAGAGAGAAGAATGTTAGGTCACACTTTAGATTAGGGTCCAATTCTCACTATTAACTAGCTAATAACTACAACTATATTTTTTCCTTACTGCTTATTAATAGCTAGTAATGTAGTTGTTAACTTTAGGTATTAAATAGGTAGGATTAAGGGATGTAGAATATGGTAATGCAGAATAAGGCATTAATATGTGCTTTATAAGTACTAATAAACAGCCAACAGTAATATGCATGCTAATAAGCAACTAGTTTATTGTGAGACTTGGACCCTAAACAAAAGAGTTACCGAATGTTATGTGTACAGTATATATAATATTTAATTACGGTAACTCTGTATATTGTAAAATGTAATATATTAATTTAATGAATAATTGGCTCTATTATTTTAATTGATATATAATATTACAACATTATATGTAATATTAATATAAAGAATAATATAATATGAATATATCATAACGTTAGGCAGCCAACATTTAAATAATTATGTAGTTTGGAAAAAAATAATTATATTCTTTCTACTCTTTAGAAATGGCTCGAGAAACACTGGTTTGCTCGGTTGAGCAACACTCAGTATGTTTACAGATGATGCTGTTTGGCTGTGTGGCAGTTGTGGCCTAATGGTTAGAGAGTCGGATTTGTAACCCGAAGGTCTATAAGGTCAGTCTCAGTAGCGGCAGGAAATGTAGGTGGGGGGAGTGAATGAACAGCGCTCTCTTCCACTCTCATTACCCACAGCTGAGGTGCCCTTGAGCAAGGCACCTAACCTCCAATCGCACCCATAGACAGTAAAAGAAATGGACACACAGCGACCCTGTTGATTTCAACGGAGAGAGTTGAAGCCCAACATAGGCACTCACTTCCTGATAGCCAAGCGTTCTGCGCAGGCTCAAACTGAGCTTGACGACGTAGTTGTCACGTGAGCAACCGTTCTGACCTTCTAGCAGCTGTGCCGGGACAAATCTGAATTGAAATCTGAAACAAATCTGTTGTTGAAATATTTTGTTCCGTTGCTTTTATGAACTCTCTCTATCTATGGGCTTCTCCCTTGACTTTATGCCTCCATGTCCACCCGATTGCCTCATAGACAGTAAACGATTGCCTACGAGCTTCTACTTCTGTCTATACGGTAATTTCTCTACTGTGCGACAGAGCGTCCCGTGGTTATGACGCAATCGTTAGCCTATTTTTACAAGAATGGCTTCTACGGGGCCATAACGTAAGATACAAAGTAATGGAGCCTTTTATACATTGTCGTGTTTCTTTAGAAATAAATAATGGTCAAATGGAGTCTTTGGACGCCTCAGATGTAAAGTTATTCGCTGTCAAAGTGACGCCAAAATGAATGGGAGTCAATGGGATGCTAACAGCAGGTGATAGCCAGCTACAATGGCGGCCCCCGGAGGCAGCTTCAACTTCCGGCTGATGGATTTCCCCCTTGATCGCACCCAGGCACCGCAGCAAAAAAAATGGCTGCCCACTGCTCAGGGTGTGTTCAATACTCACTGCTGTAATTGGGTGAAATGCAGAGCACAAATTCCGAATACGGGACACCATACTTGGATACACGTCACGTAACTGTTTGCATACTCTCTGAACAATATAGCCCAAATCAAGCCTGCAGCTTGTCTGTTGCTTTGCTTCTTTTCAGAAAGAAAACTTTGAGACAATTTTTTTCTGAAAAGAAGCAGAAGAAATGGACATGCTGCCGCCTTTCCTGCATCTTTCAGAAATATCCAGCAACGCAGACAGATTTTGAAAGGCAGGCAGATGGCGGACAATGACTGACTGCTCTACAGATAAATGCTAAACCTTGGCTTCGAGGAAGACGAAGCAGTCGGCTTTAAAGACCATGGAGGAAAAATAGCGTTTTTGGGGATTTTTTTTCTTTTTTTCTTCCAGAAGCCAACATTTTTTTTGTCACTTATCTTAATGCATTTCTGAAAGATGTCAAGAAAGGAATGAAGCAAAATATTTTTCAGAAATGCCTCAAAGGTCAGGTTTTCTGAAAAACACAAGGTTGTCAATATTTAAAAAATATTTTATTGTAAATTATCTCACAATTTGTTTGTAGTTAATGCTTTAGCACATTTATAAAAAAGGGTAATTATTAGGTTCAGCAATTTGTGTAGGTGACACTCATAACATAAATGTATGCAACTTTTTTATATTATTCTGAAACAAACTGACTTCACTTTTGTTAAAGTCCTGTAGTAGGACTGTAGCAGTCCTGTAGATTTTCCTTCATCATTTAATGATATAAGGTGCTCTGTGCCATTTGTATACATGTGGAACCAATCGGTTCCAATCATGATGAAAGTATTTATATCTGATGAGCTTATTGAATAAATGTTAATGCTGTTAAAATATATATAATATCCATAAATATACCTAATTTACCTCATGCATTATGGTGTTAACTTAAGGCAAAACATAATGCCAAAAAAATTGCTCTTCCTGTTCCAAGACTTTAAGCACTCAATGAAATTCTTTCCTTGTGAAAAAGACCTTTCATTCATATTGCCATTGACTGACGTCGATTCCCGACTATTAGCCTCTCGCGGCTAGTCAGTTAACTTCTGTGTGGCATAGACCTTGTCTCGTTGTGGCATATGAAGGACCCCTGAAACCTCTACCCAGACAGATCTACCAGTCATTCACAGCATTCTCTGCAAGTTCGGCGCAGTTAGGTCAGGGCTATAAATCTATGGAGTAAAAGTCTTCTGTGC
The DNA here is from genome assembly GCF_029890125.1 of Rhinichthys klamathensis goyatoka. Taxonomy (NCBI): domain Eukaryota; kingdom Metazoa; phylum Chordata; class Actinopteri; order Cypriniformes; family Leuciscidae; genus Rhinichthys; species Rhinichthys klamathensis. Next base: position 243,616 of record NW_026607275.1, on the reverse strand, counting down.
AACCAAGAGACTGGAACTGGCTTTGATACACCGAGCTGGGACTGTCTTGGTGTGGTGTGTGCACGCTCTTCAAAGCATAAAAAGCTGTGCTGGAGTTTATTTCCAGGTTTATACAGCATTGTCTAAGTTTATCGATTCTCCGCTCATTTTCTATAAAGGTTTAATATACCTTTGACCATTCTCACCACCCTATGCTAAACAATTCATAGTGACTTTTGAATTTCATGTGAAGAGAATCATCACCTTTCCACTGGTTCATAGTAAGACAGATAACATGCTTGAGGATTCTAAGCACCGCTGAACACTGACCTTCACCATTGAACACATTTTCTCATCATCACCTCCGGACCGCCAGGGTTTATCCGTCTTTTGCAGTAATGCACTTGATCAAAGCCAGCAAGCCTGGCTGAGTTTTTTGGAAAGAGTTTTTTGGGTCTTTTGGAAAATGTGCCTCAGTAAAGCCTTCGACGTCTCTGACATCTATTTAGTTCGCCCCTAACCATTAAAGGTTGTGAGATGACAGTCCTCACTAAATTTGAGAGCTGTGTCAGAAAAGTGGCCTGGCTGATAGCGTACTTAAATCTGGCCCGTGTCATGTCCTGAAAACCCCGACCTCCTTTTCTCTATAAGCTCCTGTTATGTATCCAGTAAAGGCAAGAAAAGATGATTTATAAATTATACATAGAGAGAGAGAGAGAGAGAGAGAGAGACAAAGAAGTGTGGCAGTATGCAAACTTCTAATATCTATTTTGTCTCTTGGTTGTTGGTTGAAGATTAGCATGAATGGCATATTCTGTTTGCTACTGTAATGGATTTTATCTTGGCTGTAATGGTGTGGGCAATTGTAACACTGTTTTATGAGTGATATAAAATTTGAATGATGAATTGAACAGTTATGACATGTGATGAAATATAGTAAGATGAAGCTATTGAAACTGAGCTGAAGTACTGAATTCTAAATTTATTTGTAAGGATTGCACCAATATGAACATTCTAGGTGACAAAATTCGATATAAAATATGTTGCTTGAATAAACTAAAAATAAAACAATTAAATCATGCAACCCTTATTATTAGTGAATTGCCACATATGACGGCAGATATATTTGCACTTCCACCAGGTCTCGCATATCTGATGATTTTAGCATGAAGATAATATAATAAATGCTGATGCGTGCTAACAAGATAGTAGTCTTGGATGCCTTACTCAAATGATAACTAGTATAGTGATCCTCTTATCACAGGACACAAGTTGACCTTGTTAACTTTGACGTTACTAGATATACTTTGAGTTAGATACTGTGCGATACTGCAAACGATTCAGAAAACATCCTGTTAGTACTTGATGCTGTGTTTTAGTATGTCTGTTTGTGTGTGCATGCATAGTTGAGGTTGAGTATTTGAGTAGTGTGGCTGTCGTGCATCGTTGCATAATCAGCGGGAAAAGAGCTCACCACAAGAAGGCTAGCATCATTCTCACCACTTTTACACAGCTGGACAGTGTCAACACAAAAATTGAGTCAAGCTGGCCACGAGGGCTTTTAAACGAGGCTGGACAGTGTTCAGCAGCAATTTCAGCGCACACAGATGAAACAGAGGAGCCATGCATTCATCCATCACACCCACAGCTAATGATGCCAATGAAATTATCAACCCTCTAATACAGCAACTTTTAAGTAGTGGAATCTATACCTTTTTTGTTTTTTTTTGCTTGCTTTTTGTGATTTATTAGAAATCATTTACAAAATCACAATCTAACATGTCTGGGTAAAAATGTGGTTTCTTTGGGGTAATTGTGTTTATTTTTTTTAAATATTACTCTATAATGTGATTTTTTTTTTTATTCTGAAATTTATTGTTACACATATAGTTAATTATTTATTCATTATAATTACTCTCTTTTGCTGTTCCAAACCCGTATGATTTTCTTTCTTTTATTGAACTCAAAAGCATATATTTGTCAGACTTCACACCAGTTTTTATGGCGCTTTTTTTTTTTGACAGCAAGAACACACTGTTCACAGAAAAATCGCAGTATACAAACTTTCTTCAAAACATCTTTTGTGGGGGTGGGGGTACAATGTACTGACTTACATTATTCCTTTAAGTCAGATCTTTTGGTTAGATGTTGTTGACCCACTCATCCGCATGTCCTTTAGAGACTTGTTCTATTCTTCTGTACTTTGAAGTGATTCATAATTCTTACTCTCTAGCCTTGTTACAAGGAAGCTAGAAATGAGTGTGGAGCTTGACAAAGGTTAGCTTCAAGAAGTGAACTTTTCAAGTTCAACTCTGATTTAGATTCAAAGACAGAGTATGAATGCAATATTGATGGTATTTTTAGCTCTTGTACCTGATGTTCTAGTTCTTTTGCTGGTCAGTGTCATCATTTGTTAAGGGGTTAGTTTGTGCGCTCCTGTTCTGAAAGACCTTGGTCTGTCCACACACAGCACATCCTCATTATTTTATTGGCACTTAAAGGAAAAGCTCACTTCATCAATGCCTTAAGGCAGCCAGCTTTGACATTTTAAATCGCTCTTTTTCGCTCTTATAATTAATGTAGCCATAATGCTGTTTTTCTTGACAATGAAGGTGGCATGATTAATCAAGCGAGAACCCTTTCAGAGATCATCCATTTTAATGAACCGTATTACACTGCCGTTGTGTTTTAGCACAATACTATATGAAATTAAGTCCATACGCAAACAGTTTGCCCGCAGGCCTGAACTGATGTGCAGCTGGGACGCCTCCGTGCTCTGCTGAGTTTGCTGCACTGGCACAAAACAACTTTACTAATGGAATCGTTTGAATTGTGAGGAGATGGTCTCAGTTATTGATCTGACTGGCAAAACAACATTAACATTCAACATAGTCTGGCATAATGCACAATAATAGAGAAAAGAAATCAGGCTTGAGTGTGTCAGAATCTTTAATATCGCCCTGATTTTCAACTTAAATCGATGCTTGTTAATAGTCATTCAGCACAATTGCAATAGTCATCAATGTCAAGTAGATGAGCTGCAGAGTTAAGTCAACATAAAGTGAGTGGGTGGTTGTAAGAGATGGTGATTGTCTTTTGAATCTGTGGTAGTGATTTCATGAGGTTTGATCAACCACTCTTGACATTGAGGGGGATACGTATCAAACCGAATTCTGTAGTTTTATCATTTGTTTTAGTGCGAGACAAACACTAAATACAAAAAAAAAACATCCCATCATTCATCAAATCCATTGCTAATATTTACTAATGTTCGTGCTGTTTCTAGCTCACCAAAAATGATGTCACTGCCTGAAGGATGACGTCATTAATGAGGGGATTATTATTTTTTTTAAGTTGAAGATTTATAAACAAGTAACAGGATGGAAAGTGAAATTGGGGACATAGGAAAATATATGGCGTGGTTACCAATGAAAAAAATATTCCCAAGATAACGGAAACTTTTTAATTAGAGTCCAACCTGAGAAAGCACCTGGGATATTTCTTAATAAAAGGCCAGTATAGGGATGCTCATATTGACCGTTTAACCGTTAACCGAAAGTAAACATTTTGACCCATTAATTAAACGGTTCAACAGTTGAACATTTTTTTGTTTGTTTGTTTGCTGCATGGCTAAAAAAAATACAATATAGCCTATATTCGTTAACTCACGGGACGCGTCGACACGCGCAACCACACGTGTCGTGCCTACAGACATATTTCGCTGAGCAGGCAAAATGAAGCGAGCGAAAAGAAGTAGGCCTGTGTGGGACCATTTCGACAGAAAGGGCAACGAAGTTACTCGCAAAATATGCTACGCAGTATTAAAATACAGCAGTAGTTACAAGTACAATGCAATATCACTTGCGAAGCAAACATCCACAAGCAAATGAAAGTCGCTTCCCGAAGCTGACCACTCTAGGGAGACGTTATCTCTGTGTTCCCGGGACATCTGTGCAATCGGAGAGGGTGTTTTCTGCCGCGGGTCGAACAGGCTGCGCTCCAGACTAACCCCACATTATGTAGACATGTTACTTTTTTTTAAATAAATACTAGACAATGTGTGGATTGAGGTAGGCCTGCTATTTTTATTTGACGAAGAAACTTAGTCTGGAGGAAAAATAAATTTAGTGTAGGCCTATTTTATGTTTTTTTATTTATATTATTTTATTCTGTTTTTCTCTTTTGTCACTGTCAAGTGTGTGAAAATTTGATGTGAATCCAGGTTCTGTTGTTGATCTGTTCTGCTGTTTGCACGTTAAAATAAACCCATGAAAAAAAATGCATTTTTAACGGGTCACAGAAACTCTTCAATTTTATTTTTATTTAATTCAATAGGCTATTATAATCTTATCAGTTAACAGTTAATAGCCTACTCGGATAACGAGTGGCGGTTGTCGGTCGGGAAAATTAACCGAAATGAGCATCCCTAATTGCCCGTTTTAGAAGTTGCATCTGAAGACATGACAAAAAGTGCAATCTGTCATCTTAAATGTCTGCTAACTTAATTATGATATTGTGATAAAAGAAACAAACTGATAAGATTGCCATCTTTAGAAATCGCAAATTTAATATTTTAGCCAATTAAACCCTGTACATGTTCATGCCCCCATCACGTCATAATTTACTAAATTGATGAGGGATGCATAAAAATCCACTGCATTTGCTGTAAAATACCTGCTAGTTGTCAGAAATGTATAATTTTAGCGAAAGCATCTACTAATTTTGACAACAGTGCTCTTTAACAACACCTGCTTCCTACTACAGGATTGGCTGAGTAAGTTTGGGTATCTCCCACCCCCTGATCCTGTGAATGGACAGCTACAGACCAAGGAAGCTCTGACAAGAGCCATCAAAGCCATGCAGAGGTTTGGAGGGCTGGAGGAAACTGGAGTGCTAGGTTAGTACATGCTTTTATTTTCATAATAAAACTCTGGTCCACGTTGTCCTTGGTTGTTCTCCTTGCATTTTTGAATGTTTTAAGAGATATATATTTCTCAATTTTTTTTATAGTCTCGTGTCCATCTGGCTTACTGCAGCTGGCAGATTTTCTTTTGAAGTCTACAGGAATAAAAACGCATCGCCCTATCTATCTGCATGCTGCACATGTGTCTGGGTCTGTATTTATGCATGTATGTGTTTCCCTGCAGACCAAGCAACCTTGGGCTTAATGAAGACCCCTCGCTGCTCACTGCCAGATGTGTCAGAGCCAGAGATGTCAGCAGGGAGAAGAAAGCGGGCACTAGCTCCTCAAAATAAGTGGAACAAGAGACATCTTTCCTGGAGGTACATTCACCATATTTGGGTCTGAAACTGAGTGATTGCTGTCAGACAGCTGTACATGTCAGAGATGCCTTTAATACATTTGAATTCGAAACATAGAGGAATTGTAGCCTCGTTGATAGTAAGAGCTGATGGAAAGAGTCAGAATTAGTGATGCAACAAAGAAATGAGAGTCAACGCTGAAAATTCTGGACACACTGGGCTAAAAAATATTGGCGATTTTATTACTAGACAATATCGGGTTGTATTCTGATTTTATAGTTAGAAAATACTGGCATATATTGTGATTTTTCTGAATATTCTGATTTCCTGCTAAAAATATTAATTATATTCTGATTTTATAGCTAAAAAATATTGGCTGATTTTGATTTCTTGGCTAAACAACTATTGGCTTATTTTCTGATTTTATAGCTAGGAAATATTTGGTTATATTCTGATTTTATGTCTTGAACATATTGGCTAATACTCTGATTGATATTCTGATTTTCTATCTAAAAATATAGGCTTGTATTTTGGTTTTATAGCTAGATATTAATACTGGCTATGTCAGAAATGTCAGAAATCCCTCAGCACGAGCTTTTCCAATTTCCATCACAGAAACTCTCCTCAACACCAGTCTCTCCTCCACACTGACTGTTTTGAAGACAGATTGACAATGTGAATGTGTCTGTTCTTGAGGTGTGTGTGTTTGTGTGTGTGCGTGTGTGTGTTGTTGTGTAATATTGGTTTTTGTTTACAGACACTTTTCTTGGGTTTCATACCATGTTCTTTCCTGTTTCTCATTACAGAAGCCCACTGTGATCTCATATTCTTTGTGTTGTCAATCACAAAGGCTTACACTCAATCCACTCTTACCTATACACCTCTGCGACTACCTGTTATTTTTTTATTTGGTAAAACATCAATGTTTAGGCATGTTTGTTAGTTGTACGTAGAGTTAATTTATGACCTGCAAATTAGGTCGCTGTGCACATTCTCTGTGCTGGGAAATATATTGCCAATTGCCTTGCGATCAATATAGCATTTCAATGATAAATTTATCTTCTTCATCATCCACACACGGATAAGAACATTTAAGAATTTATTCCGGATCATCAGGATGTGTTTTTCCCATTTATCCTCATCTGAATGGCTTCATCAGTTGTAGGGTGGTAGTAATTTCCTGACATTTAAATACCTCATAAAAATAGATCGATGAGTGCTGTTTACTTTCCTGACTTCCTATTAAAACAAAGTTGTCAAAAACTCACTTTAGAGTGAGTGCCGCAGTGTTAATGAACAATATTTTTGGTCCAGATTCCCAAAAGAGATGTATTTTATAATCAACACATTCTCACTCCCAACTCATCACATATTGATGCTTGGTCAAGACTCGTCGTCGGCTTCACTTTGTAACGCACAGGGTAGAGGTCTGCGGGTGACTGTTTTTTCCCGGCATGAATATGAATAAATGAAAACCGTTGGCTTATAGCTATTGCGCAATGAAATCACTTTTTGAAACTGAACTATTTAACATCCATGCAATTAAAGAATGTCCTGACGACAGTTTCAGCGTCTCTCGTTCAAAAACAGACGCATGCAAATAAAACTTATGACGCAGAAAGCACTGGTCCATGAACACAGCACATGCATAATACAGTCCTCAAAGCAGGCTGTATAAAGGACAATAGCCCGGCCGCTCCCGTCCAAAGTACACAAGAGTCACCGACCGCTACAGTCTTTTTTCGAAAATTGAATCAAGAATTCTTATCGGGAATGCAGACCTCTAGCACAGGGTACCCCTTTAGTGTAATTTTCCTCGATTGCTTTCATTGAAAGACCTTTGGCATCAATACACAGACGCAATGGGCATGGGAATTTTATTGTGATTAAATTATATATTGGAGTAAATCATCTTTTTTTTTTTTTTTTTTGCATTTTATTACATTTTTTATTTACACTATTTGGACATTTGAGCACGTAACCCAACCCCTACCCCTAAACCTACCCATTTGTATATAATATAATATAATATAATATAATATAATATAATATAATATAATATCTTTAAAAAAGTCACTTTGGATAAAAGCATCTTCTACCAAATGAATAAACCATATACAGAAGAAAGAAATTCATACAGATTTGGAACAACATGAGGGACATTTTGAGAAACTAGTTTTGAGTGAACTAATGCAGAGACATTTTTGACATTCTAGGGCTGTGTTGTGAACATCTTCAACACGTACATCCAGATGGTCCGAATTAAATTGCACTAGACATCTGACCTCAAAGACATGCAGTTTAATAAATGTTTGGCTTTCTGACTCAGCAGGGTCCTTTGAGAGTTTGACCAGTGGCGATTGCTTTAAGGCTACACAGTAAGGAGTTCCCTTAAAAATCCCTCAGAAATGCAGCAATGATGTGTTTATCAATGAATGATAATATATAGCTATTTAGCTAAATAATATGTACAGATATTTTAAAAATCCCTCTGGGTACATTTCAATGGTTTAGAGAATAAAAGTGTGACATATTACACAACACTATCACGCTGGCCTTTGAAGATAATTGAATGTGACGTGTATGACTCATAGTGCTTAAAACATCATACACTTCGGAGATACAGATGGAGTCAGAAATCTGTTGTAACATTTAGCTTAGCATTTATAATCTCGTTGGTAACACTTTACAATAAGGTTAATTAGTTAACTACATTAGTTAACATTAACTAAGAATGAACAATACTTCTTCAGCATTTGTTAATCTTTGTTAATATTTAATTCAACATTTACTAATACTTTATTAAAATCTTGTTAACATTAGTTAATGCACTGTGAACTAACATGAACAAACAATGAACAGCTGGATTTGTATTAACTAACGTTAACAAAAACAGTAACAAATGTATTGCTCATGGTTAGTTCATGTTAGTTAATAACTAATGTTTAATAAATGAACCTTATTGTAAAGTGTTACCGAATTAGCTTTTTGGAAGCAACATTGTGTGTCTATTCAAATGTATTTTTCTTGTCCAATTTGGAGTCAAATAGAAATAGTCAAATTTGCCGTTTGACACCTGTGCTTCCTCAATTTCCTCATTCTGTCTCCCTCAGCATTTTGGATTGGTTTTGTGTGACCTTAATTTTAGCTTGAACCTTCCTTCTCTGTGTTAATAAGTTTGGGCAGACTCAGTCGAGTGACCTCCTCAGACCCGCTAAGTGCTGGTTGGGGTGAAATGACTCCTATAACTGTGCTGGGAGAACTCTATCAGTTCTTGTAAAATGTATGTCATGGAGCTTTGCACCCCTGGTTCAGTTGTAGCGACAGAGGTGTGCCTGTACACCAGCCGAGAAGCCAGTCGCTATAATAAAGCCTGTAATGGCTTGTTTTAGGAGCAGTGATAAAAAGCCTTTCCAAGCCAATTGAAAAGGGCTGTACAGAAAGAGACAGGAAGGGAGAAGGGACTATGATGGATTCTGAGTGATTATTACACTGCACTATCATACAGGTTTGTGTGCGGAGAGATCTTTTAAAATAGGTTTGAGCAAGGGAAGAATCGATAACACAGCAAATGTACAGACAGTATAAAGCTTTTGATCAGCACAGCCTGACGGGTTTTGGCCTCTTTATATGCATCAAGATTCTTAATGGATGCAACTCTTTCTGCAGTTATATTGCAAGAAATTATTTTTTTCTGTAAAAATATCTAAACAACCTTACATATTAATTAACTATTTTAATTTACATAAGAATTTTACTAGCACATTGCAAAATGTTGTTTTTGTTGTTTTGTTATAAGCATGAACCTTAATTAGAGTACATTTTGTTCAATTTAAATGTGAAACAAGAAAAACAATTGCAAATGTAGGGATGATAATCGAAACCAAAAAGATGTTTTGTTAGTTTTTGGCAGAGTATCTGGACAGAGGCATGAGCTGTACAGGCTCCGCCCTCTTCTGGGAGCAGCAGCTCATTTGCATTTAAAGATACATACACGAAAACAGCATGTTTTTCCTTCCACTCAAAAATGCATTTACAACATGGTATAATAAATTATCTGTGAGGTATTTTAAGCTGAAACTTCACAGACACATTCTGGGGACACCTGAGACTTATTTTGTAAAAAGGGGCATAATAGGCCCCCTTTAATTATTTGTTGCTCACCTTAATGTCTATAGGCAACATAAGGATGTTAAAATGAATTTGCATGTTGTTTTTTACCATAGAGTGACAGTTCATAATGACTTAAGAACCGAATCAATTAATAAATAATTATTTTGAACAGACTTATAATGATTCATTCCTAAATCTAACTGGTTTGTTCATGATCTGCTCTCAGGGGTTTTGGGGTTTTCAGCTCCATGGAAGGAAAGATTGTCAGTAAATAATGACTCAATTTTGTTCTGATGCTCTTGACTTGGACTGTTGTGTACGAATCCTGTGGGCTAATTGTATGATGTTTTCTAAGCCACTATAAATTCGATTGAGATTAAGATCCTTAAAACATCTCACTTTTGTTCCACAAAAGAAAGTCATACACAGCCATAAAAAAATTATTTTTTTCTCCAAATGTGTTCAACATTTTTGGGTTTTATTTTTGAAACAACATGAGGGTGAGGAAATGATGTCAGAATTCAATTTTTTTGGGTGAACTGTCACTTTAAGGTTTTAACAGGCATCAAAACATGTTTAAAACAGTTTCATTGCACTAAGTATTAATCTTTTTTTCTATTTTTCAGACAGTTTACTGGTTCAGACAGTTGGATAAATGATTGATCAGTAAGAACAAGGTTCAGAGGTCCAGCTGTCTACATATGTATTCAGAGCACATGGACCATCAGTGTCAAGTGGAGATGGCCCCTCATCATGACTCCATCACTCCACATTAGACCCTCACCCTACTCTAGGGCCCCTGCCTGCTTGTTAACACTCTCATTAATTACCCAAATAGATTAGGAGTGATTGCTTTGAAGACAATGTGTTTTTTCCCCCCAGACTCACATTGTGTGTCTTTGGGGTTGATTTCCCAAGCTGATTAGTAGGGAGCAGAGTGAAATGGCTTTATGATAAGCATCTCTTTCCTCACCACCCTCCATTACTCCCATCACATTTCAATCTATCAAACCCCATTGACGCTCCTAATCCTTTCCGTGCCGGATGAAAATGGGAACAACTCTCACAATTGCTCAATACGCTCCAGGCAATACCCAATGAGAGTGTGAAGGAGCTGTTGTGTGATTTCTGTATCATGGGCATCTATGTGTTCGCTTGAGCATCAAGCCCAGATGCCAGCTTACAATGAGGGCGGAGGTTGTAAATCATCATGCTGTAGTTTAGCTAGATAATCCCACCCATGTCCAAAGGACTCAAATGACGGTAATCCGTCAGGGTTGGATTTCTTTTCATCCCTCATGGCGCGTGTCTGTTTGATTGGAGAAAGTAACTAAAAACCATATGACTGAATAGGATGGGGATCTTTAAAGGGATAGTGCACTCAAAAGTCAAGATAATGTTATCAATTATTCACCCTCATGTCGTTCAAAACCTGCATGACTTTCTTTCTTCTGTGAAAAACAAAACACAAAATTCTTTTTCAGTTATAATAAATGGAGTCCAGAACTTTCAAGCTTCAAAAAGGATGCAAACGCATCATAAAAGTGGTCCAATATGATTCATACACTATATCAAGTTTTCAACAACTGCGAATCATTGAGTCAGTGAGTTGCATTCAAGAACCAAATCAGACTGGTTTTGTAAAATGGATCATTTGATTCATTGAAAATATTTTACTCAAAGGAATGATTAATTCATAAATTGGATAATGATACTTCTTTGTTTTAAATCTCATGGTGCATATAAAGATTTTCAGTGAATAACAAATTACATATTTCTGTTTCAGAATTTTACAAAGGCTACACTCTAGAAAAGGTTCTCATCATGGGATCATTGTATGGATTTAGTTTTAATTTATTTATTTTTGTTAATTTATTTTAAATTTAAATACAGCTCGTAAATATACTTTATCACTAGAATAAATTGAAATATCCCGTTAAACGTGAACGTATTATTCAATAATTTAAGACATTTCTCCTTAATATATAGAATCATCTTGGCATTATGGATTCTTTAAAATTGAGTCAAGAACCCTTTGTTATACAGAACCCCATGAAGGGTATCTGGACAGTCTCACATGACCTAACCATTCTAAGTTTGGGGAAAAGCTTTTAACATTTGACTCGTGTCTAGTAATTCACCAGCGAGCACCAGAAAGTCTGTTCCTAATGGCGTTCATTGACACTTTCATGGCGAACGTGAGTTAAAACAAAACACCCCTAAAACCAGCGATGAGCCAGCTTCACACAGACGTTATCATCTCAAAACCTTCCCCGTTTCCGGCAAGAAGGAATTCCTGGACGTCTCCAGTTTGTCCTTTCCTTTCCTTTTAGTCTTAGTCTTTTGTTTTATTTTGTTAAGTTTTGTTTTTCCTTTTCGTATTCTACTTTGTTCATTTCCATAGACGAGTAATGAACTTAGCCTGAATTGTTTCTTTGGTAACTTTACGTCAAAGACCTTTAAACCTTCGTTGAAAGTGCACGCTCCGGACCATCCGCAGACCACGTGACCCTCCGACGGAACGCCACACACAAGAAGACGCTCACTCACGCACCCTTGTTCAGCAACATAAGAGAACCATATATGCAAGTATATTCATGTTATCGAGCTTTAATGCGTTTATGATTTGATATCTTGGTGTCTCTCTGTCTCAAGGGTTTACGGTCTGTAATTTGCCACTCTCCTTCAGGATCTCTCTCTCACTCTCTCCCTGTTTCTTTCACTTTCAGTTTCTTTCAGTGTCTTGTTGCTTTAGTATTGTTTGTATATAACGTACATTTATTCCATGTATACGTAATTTTCATTTTATTAAATACATTATATTCATTTGATTGACTGTCTCGTGCACATTTCAAAGTCCCTTTAATGTTGCGATCAAAGCTACGTGCTTTACAAATTTATTGATACTTAAAAAGGTATTGTTAAAGCTCCTGTAGGTAACTTTTGAAAACATGTATTTGCTAAAACTGTCATTATGTCCTGACAGTAGAACATGAGACAGATAATCTGTGTAAAAATCAAGCTCCTCTGGCTCCTCCCAGTGGTCCTATTGCCATTTGCAGAAATACACGCTCCCGGTCAGAAACAACCAATCAGAGCCAGGAGGAATGTCTTAGCAGTGTCAATCACGCTCGTGTACGCGCTGATCACACCCCTCTCTTGCACAGCGCGAGCGCCGGAGCGCGAGCTGTCGTTCAAACTCAAGATTGCCGGCGTGCTGCAGCTGTGCTTATGACGGAGAAACAACCTAAACTGCCAATTCTCGAGTGACACCTGCTCATAAAACAAAGAGGTAAAAGGAAAAAGACTGATGACGATAAACAAGCGAAAAAGAAAGAATTACACAGAGCCCATTGACTCGGTGTCAAAACTCTAGCCGCATAACATGTAGTGCTAGATAAAATGTCACGCACTCTGCTAAGCAACAATTGAAACCTGCTAATTCACTGGCTTGTCATGTTGCTGAAATAATGTACTAGCACACCTTATCTAGCATTATATATCGTTATATTAACGTTATCTTACTAGCTATTTATAACTTATAGAAAGAGTGCAACGTTATAAAGTTACATGTATTGCAAAATACATAATGATTTGATTTGAGGACCAAGTTTGTAGTCAAAGTATGGGCAGGCCATAGTCAATGTAAAGCATATTGTTGACGTTTAGTCCCTATTAGTGAATGTGCCATATAACTTTTTATCCGCTGTTATCGGTGACCCTGTTTACTAGCCTGCGCGTTCACGACAGGCTCCGCTGTGGAGGACGAGCTGTGGAGGGAGGGCTGTAGCGCAGCAAAGAGAAAGGGGGTGGGACCTGTAAGTTGTGCTTGTTCAAATTTTCAGGCTAAGTCAACGTTTTCTCAAAACTCCCTACTGCAGCTTTAAGAACAGGAAAGTTTATCCTCGTGGCCAGAGGAATAGCTTCTCTTGAAAGTCTATAAAGGAGGATAATTTTGTAAGGTTTGGTGGAGATCGAATGATCAGGTTTGCTGGACAAGCAGATGATTCGATCATAAATTAATCCCCTTAAAGATTATCCTGACAATCGGTCTATTTTAGACAATTGACATATTAATATTTAATTATAATTCTTGTGATTGATTGTTGATAGTACAAGTGTTCGTTGCATTCAATCGTTCATACAGAACATTGGCAACTTATTCCCTTACGGGTAATTTTATAATTTGTAGGTGATTCCCGATCATGTTTCATGATTAGTTATTAAAATTATATTCCCTGTATCTGAGCTAATTGGAATAATCCCGAGTTTCCCTACACCCATCAACCTTTATTTCTAAGAGTGAATTTGAGGAATCATTCCTTTAAAACACCCATCTGGCTGTGCATCACTCTCACTGCCTAGTTGTGAGTGTGGAGGATTGATTTGATGTGTGATTATCACCATACTGTAAATGTCCTGTCTGGACCACTGATCTGCAGGGGTAAGACCCGCTGTGAGAATTACAACAGAATAGAGGAAATGAGTTCTTTTGAACTTGCTCCCCCTGATTTCTATTTGCCATTTTCTCTCTTTTTATCCATTTCCCCTCTTGTCTGCCTAATCAGTCTTGTATCATGGAGACAAAGAAGGGGGATTGTAACTGAAAATTAAGCTTCAACATTTGAGCGTTTACATGCTGCTGGGATGGCCAATCTTCCCAGAGGCACTTTGTCAGGCTTTCAGGTCAGCTGCCACTGCTAGTGCCTGTATAATAACCAGACGACATGGAAAAAAAAAACTCCCTTGATTATTCTCTAATTTATGCCGGCCGTCTATTGAAACCCTGCTAAGGGCACATTATGGCGAAAATGGATAGAAAATTGAACTTGAAATTCATACTCGCTTCCTACCACAGCAGTATGTGACCATAGCATGTGACCATATCAGGCCATTGTATACTTACAGGGCAAACTGAACTAATTGAATGTAAACCTGAACAGACAAAAAGACACACAATTATGTCAAAATGCCATTTTTTGGCGAGTGTCCTCATAAGCAGTCTTAAATTAGTTGAAAAGTCTTAAATGAACATCGAGTTCAACAGATCCGCGTCAAGCCTAATATTCCTGCTGCAGTCTGTCATAAATGTTAATCAAACAACAAAAGACAAAGAGAAAATCGCACTGCTCACTGCTCTTGACTGAATAACGTTTGTAGCTTTAAAAAGGATTAATCCATATTTCCATGGGGATATTAAAGTGATACATTCTAAAATAACGGTCGCCTTAAAAAACTCACGCTGGGGGCTCAGCTAGAATATTTAAACTTACGTGTAAAGGGGTTAAAAGTACATTTTCAGTTGAATTTGGGGAAACCATTTGAAACATTTGTTGTTGAGCTGTTTAAATGACTTGTGTTTGATTTGTTCATTGCAAACAGCTGGAAGTCTGTACATTTTGCCAATAAACCAGATTTGCAATGGGGGTTGAAAAATTTTGATTACAACTGCATAATATACAAATATGTATATAATATACTTTATATGCTGTTTTCTATACTATATCTTTTTGTCTTTTCTATTTTATATATTTTTTTTTCAAATTTTATAGGCTACACCATAAACATGAGCACAAATTGTACAGTATTTCACCTTAAATTCCCTCTCAAGCTTTAGATTTGCATGTGAAATACTTAGGGGGTTAACGGCATATCTGGCACAAGTCAAGCAGAAGAGCATTGGGGTGAGATGAATTAATGTACACACAGTGTAGCACATCACATGGAGAATGTTAGCACACAAGGAGGTCACTTAGCTCATTGTAAATTCAGCTGGGGGCAGCGTTGACCTTGGCACAGCACTATTGTGCATCTCCTGCTTTCCATTTGAATCAACCTGACTGTAAACTCATTGTAGAACCAGCTGTTACCACCTAAACTGCCATAGAACTTGACTGAATTTACATATTGACCTTGAGCAACCGGTGCAAATATGTTACCAGCACCCAAAGATGTTCTGCACATGTAATAGAATGCCTGAACCCGGTGCTTGTGCAGAAAGGATAAGTGTATTCTGTGCATAAGGCACACTTCTTAGTGGGCACTTACAGAGCTGGCACTTTGAAATTAATTTCTCATCGAATTTTGTCTGTACTTGGAAAGAGGGCTCAAATTGTCCTTGGAAGTGATTACCATGATTGTGGGGTGTAGTGGACCTCCAAATCACACTTACTTGTTTCCGAATTACCTTGAGTGAAACAGAAAAGAGGAAGATGGGAAGAAGATGTGTTGTAACTGTTGTGTATCCTAAATGTATTACCTTGGAAGTAATTCTGAGTTAGAAAGAGCCGCGAGACAGGATTTTAGAGCTGCTTTTGACAGCCTGCTGCATGCCTTGTCCTATTTATGCATTCAAAAGCAGTGTGGAATTTATCTTCTTGCACTGTCGGTGGTCCTACAAAGGGATTCTTGTCTATTTCAAGCCATAGTTTCAAACATATACTCATGTTTCTGCTCTCACAGGGTGAGGACGTTTCCAAAGGAGTCAGTTTTGCTAGGTCGAGACACGGTGCGGGCGCTCATGTACTACGCACTGAAAGTGTGGAGTGACATCGCGCCACTCAACTTCCATGAGGTGGCGGGGAATGAGGCAGACATTCAGATTGACTTCACCAAAGCGGACCATAATGACGGATACCCTTTTGATGGACCCGGTGGCACAGTGGCCCACGCCTTCTTTCCCGGAGAACGATTCACAGCTGGCGACACACACTTTGATGATGATGAAGCCTGGACCTTCAGGTCGCCAGGTACGAAGTCTCTTTTTATATATTTTTGTGTACGGTACATGTATTTTATTTTTTTATATATATAATGTCAAAGATGTGAAATGTACAGGTAGACAGGTAGAGATTGTTTCTGATTGGATCTGACAAGCTAAAAAGACTGCTGTCCACTCCCCTGACTCTTTTTCTGTCTGGGACTGTCCTAGAAGCAGGCGTAATTTCTCAGGATAACTTTTTCAGTGATGTCTGTCAGATAATAGAGACATTTTTTGTGCGGTATTCCAAAACAGGATCTGGAGCCCGGGAGGCAAGGCCTGTCTGAAAGCAACAGATGCTGTAGTCTATCTCAGTTCCTCATTCTTCTCTCTTGAGCCATAACCTGGCTCGACCATCTCCAGGATGCAAACCAAAGGTGCACATGTTTGCCGAGAGGCTGCGCTAACCATAAGGCTGATAATTAGCATGGGGGCAGGTGGGGTTCCCATTACACAAACCTGCCCAGTGAGTGAACTCTGATAGGATTGGTTCAAACGACCCTTTGCATCCCAACTCTGCTCTCTTGTGGCTATGGTCCATATGCTCATGGACAGCAGTGGAGTCTGCCCCAATTAGGCCCCCCCATCAGACAAGCAGCTGTTTGCTTAGGCCTTTGGCAGGTGCGGATGTAATATGAGGGACTGAATGATGAGAGAGAGAACGAGAGAGAGAGAATTAGGGAGGGAAAAGTCCTACTTAAAAATCACAAGCCTTTCACCACCCACTTACACAGTCTCGACATACACAGCTGAGCGCTGCACCCCTCCTTCATCTCTCAGTACTGCTGAAGACGAGCCCTCCACCTCTTCGTGTGTGTTCAACTGACCCTTCACCATAACACGGCCATTTCCATGTTTTCGCTTCATTAGCTGTCCATCTAATGAGCACCTGCACCTGGACCTCCCATATGGTCATCAATTATTCCTGAGTCGTCATTATTCATTATGGGCCGTTGTAACAGGCCCAAGATTTCTACATCAGCCAAAAATGTCCTGATTAACTGTGTTATTTTTGGCTTTCCGTCTGCCCTCTGAGACTATCTAATGAGAAAAATCAATTTTTTTAATATGCATACTCCACTGTTCAAAAGTTTGGGGTCAGTAAGATTTTTTTGTCTCTTATGCTCAAATTTTTTTTAAATAAAAAATGTAGTACAAACTATCTTCAGCATCACTACTCCAGTCTTCAGTGTCACATGATCCTTCAGAAATCATTCTAATATGCTGATTTTTTGCTCAAGAAACATTTCTTATTATTATCAATGTCGAAAACAGTTGTGCTGCTTAATATTTTTGTGGAAACCATTTTTGTAAAGATTTTTAATGAATAGAAATTTTAAAATAACAGCATTTATTTGAAATACATATATTTTGTAAAATTATAAATGTCTTTTTTAAATATGTAATGCATCCTTGCTGAATAGAAGTAAAATCGTACATATTCGTACGAATGAGGTCGTACGTATTCGTACGAATTAGCCATCTTTTAATCACTCGTCAAATTCGGACGAATTGGTCGTGAGATAGCGTTGGTATAACAGATAAACAGTGTTTAGGCCATACCAAGGTTTGATACCTTGACTAAATCTTCAGCTAGATATAGAGGAATCGCATAATATGTGTCATACTTTTTAATCTTTCAGTTTGTGCAGTTGTGTTTGTTGTTTCCATATACCAACCAGAAAATGTTTTTTTTATTTAGACCACTTCTATTATTGATTGCAAGATGTGAAGAAAGTTTCAACCGAAAAAAACAAGTGTTTATGAAAAACATTGCCAACGTACCTTTAAGAGTGACGAAACATGGAGTAATGCTAAAATAAAGACCTGGATGTTTTATTTCGAAGGTGAGGATGAACCTGTAAGCAGAACTGGAAAGAGTTTAGTAGTTTACGGTATGTGTGCTGCCAAAGGGTGTAAATGCATCCACAGATAAAAACTTGCACTCTGGTTTCGAATTCGGTGTTAAATTTCAGTGCTATTAATTTAAAGAACACTATATATATTAGACACTTTAATTCGAAATAAATGTAATTTCAAATTACATCTTAAAGCATTACGCAGTAGAAAGAAAAATTTACATTCTCACATTGAAACTTTAAAATGAATTATTTCTAAGATAAAATCCTCCCGTTTATAAGGAATATAAATCTTAGAGGCTCAGCTGATTGAACTCCTTAAAAAAAGACAAGCTTTATCATGCAAACAGAGGGTGAGTAAACGTACTTCCCTTTTCCCTGTTTCTCTCTCCCTCCAGCTCAGTCTGGAGACCTGTAAGCATATTGTTTTTGACATAACAAGAACTTTCTCTTTGAGGGAACAACGGAAAGAAACAGGAAAGAGGAAGTTCTGCTATTTGTTCAGATTAACTCTTAACAGAATTCAAAACGCTTCTTTTGAGATTGCGGGTATCGTCATACTTGTTGCAACAGCAGCGGAGGCGTCCCATGTTCCCATGGGTCAGAATAAGAGTGGAATCACAGGAGCGTCTCTAGCTGTTGTTATGACAGCGGGCAGATTGCTTTTATTAATTATGCCTTCATTGGCTGCTCACTAATGCAGACTGATTATTGTGGCCCAAACAAAAGGCTCATTAAGCAGGTGGTTTTTTGATAAACTTTTCGCAATTTGGCCCAAGCCTGTGAATCACCATTGAATTTAATGTCTGTGTGCGTGTCCACATCTTTTTGTGTGTATGACAAAATGAGGCAGAAGACCTTGGTCCATTATCGTCCATTTTACCGAACCACCAGTCATTAGCAGTGACTATCGTTGATTTCCTTTCTGCGCACACACTGCGAGAGAGAGAGAGAGAGAGAGAGAGAGAGAGAGAGAGAGAGTGCTCTTTTACCTTCATGAAGAAGGTTATTTTAAGAAATCATCAACTTTCTGCCTATGCTTCAGTGACTTTAAAGGATTAGTTCAACCACAAGTGAAAATACTGTCATTATTTACTCACCCTCATGTCCTTCAAAACATGAATGTCTTTTTCTGAATAACAGAAAAGTAGAAATGTATATCAACTGGCTAGGCTACTCTTTTACATGCAGTTGTAATTAAAGGGAACGCTTTAAAGCTTCAAACAGGACGTAAAAGCATTATAAAATAGTCTTTATCACTCTATAGCTATATTTCAAGTCTTCTGAAACCACGACTACATTATTCATGAACGAGTCTTTCAGATGTGTTTTGTGAACTAGATTAACTAATTCATTGAAAGGATCCGACTCAAAAGAATGATTAAATCTTACTGATTTCTTTACAATTAAAAGACAAGAATTTAATTGAATAATGACTCACATCAATAGGGGTGAATTCAGGTTGATTGAGTTTTCCCACTCAATGGCAAAAAGTGTCCCAATCAACCTGAATTCACCCTATATTCATATGGACTACATTTGAGACACTTTTATTGTGCTTTTGCACCTTTATGAAGCTTGAAAGCCATGCACCAAAATGCATTGCAATAATGTAATTGTATGAAAAAGAGCGACCAGTACAGTTTTTCCACAGAAGAAAGAACATTAGGGTGAGTAATTGATGACAGATTCGAAATTTTCAGTGATCTATTCCATTAAAGCCATTCTGATCTGATAATCCTAAACACATGTATTTGTTTACTGAACAGAAGGTACTTTAATACCCTAGCCTTCACTCAAACAAGCTTTTGAAATCCAGGGCCAAATTCTTAACATGCAAAGGCTACATTTCAGTCTTAAAATAGTTTACACTCATTTATTTCAGTCATCTGTGACAGACACCTTCAGCTCGCTGCTTTAGGCTGCCATGCACCAGATGTTTCCAGTGCGTAAGGTCTTAATCAGATTGCTTCAGATCCATCTGTCATCCGCCGCATCTCCTCCTTTGGACTCTGATCGGCGCAAAGTTCATCTGGATGAATCGCTAGCTTGTGCTAAACAAATCAGCCTCTAGCGATTAGAAACGAGGGTTGCTAACCAGACACAAGGCAAAACTCATCAGGCATGATTCTTCCTCAGAATGTGTGTTGTCTTAAAGGGACAGTGCACCTAAATAATAAAAAAAAATTGTCACTTACTTCTCATCCTCATGCCTTTCTTCAATGCATATTGGTTATATAAAAAATAACAGTGTAAAAAAGGTTTTCTTTTGAGTTACACAAAAGAAAGAATGTCATATGTGTTTGAAACAACATGAGGGATCAGTAAACAATATAGCTCCGTTTACATGGATCCGTTTGTAAGCAGACTAGCTAGGGCTGGGCGATGTGGCAAAAAAAAAATTCTCGATTTACAATTTCGATGTTTAACTAGTCAACTTAAAAACATACCTACAATATGATTCAAGTAGCATTCTCTTTATTAACCATCTGGTTAAAAAAAGTTCTGTTCCAAGTGCACCACACCTGAAGTGATCAAAACAAATTACTCATATGTTAAATATCTTTGCAAAAATGAAATATGAAGGCAAATATTGTATAAACTTATCTCAAACATATCCTATATACTACTAGAAAAAAATTCTAAATATTTCTTAGCCATAAAGTCAAGGCTATTCAAATTCAAAATGACTAAAAGTATAACACCAGTAATAGTCTATTAAATGCTTTGTAAAAACAGAAAATAACAGCACCTTTCAGCCTGTCACCATCATACAAACATGAAATATCAAACATTTATTTGAACAGTAGTTCTTTACATTCCATTTAGCTATTTTTCTGTTGTGTTTATGCTTGGCAGACGTGTTTGTCTGTTGCACTCGTGTCTCACGTCTTTTTCAGCGTCTCACCCATTAAAAACGGTATTCTAAAAACGTGGCGCTCAAATAAAAGAAAAATAACTAATGACTAAATATCTAATAACTTAGCTTTTTTTGCCCACGTCTTGTTTTTTTCCAACGCTTTTTCTTTGTGAACAGCTGCTTAAAACGAACGTCTTCTACGTTCATTGAGCGCGCCACACAAGATCGGTTAATCAGGTGCACCATCATTTAGTCGGATCATTTTCTTCTCTTAACTGTCAACCTGTCTAATTGTAACGTTTGCTAAAAAATGTATTCAAACCCGCAATTTCTCGATTTAAAAATAATAAAATTGTAGCAAAACATTACATTCGAATTAATCAAAAAATTCTGCCTTCTAATATTAGTCCACAGTCGGAATAAGGGGTGTTTATGCATTATGCTAATGCAAAAACGAGGGTGTCGAGCCCCGTTAGTGATACGCGGCTCATTTTGAGTCGTAATCTTAATGAGCAAGTCACTGATTTAATCCTCGGTTCTGCTCAGAGAAGCTTGAATAGCTATGTTCTGCTTATACAAACCTGCAGCATAAGACAGCTGTTGTGCTTTTTGACATGTTCACAGTTTGTAGAGCCCCATGGCTCTGCTCACCTTTCTCTCGGTCT
The DNA here is from genome assembly GCF_029890125.1 of Rhinichthys klamathensis goyatoka. Taxonomy (NCBI): domain Eukaryota; kingdom Metazoa; phylum Chordata; class Actinopteri; order Cypriniformes; family Leuciscidae; genus Rhinichthys; species Rhinichthys klamathensis. Next base: position 222,118 of record NW_026607275.1, on the reverse strand, counting down.
GTCTATATATCTATAAAACTCTTCCTGTCTATTTGTCTCTCTCTCTATTCAAACTAATCCAATGACACTTTCCTGGCCCTGGCTGCATTTTTGTTGCCATCTCTAGGGGCCATTTAACAGAAAAGTGTGAATGTTATTTTATGGCTGGCTGCATCGCACAGATCTGTCTGTGTACTAAAGCGAGATAATGAAAAAGGTGAGTAACGTTTAATGGCGCAGTCCTCCCTGTCAATCACAAGCTCATTGTGTTGAAAATGACAATGTGGGTGGACATCCTGAACTATTCCCAATTTAATCACCATGATTTCCAGGACATAATTGCACTGGATGTCGTCTTCCTTATGAAACAAGGTATTTGATGTTCAATAGGACAGAAATATCGCAAAAGAAATCTGTTTAGTTTGTTCTTTCTCCTAGATTGCATGGAAAGCAAATTGCTGAGGTCTTGTGCTTCTCAGATCGTTCTCCTCATCTGTTTCTTAATAATGCCTCAAACTGTGCTCAGATTTGCTAGGTCAGATATCTCATCAAATTCTTCATTATGTGAGATTTGCTAACCACATAGTTTTATAATGGATAAATCTTCTTTTTTCTACTCACCTCAGTACTGTTAAATGTATAAACCTGAAGAGAAATTTAGAACAATGGCCATCAATAAAATAAAATAATTTGTGCATTTTAATGATGTCAAAATTCTGTCAATTTTAATGTATTATTATTTAACTTTTTTTAGTTGATTTTATGTTTTTTGACTATTTTTCTCTTAAAGCTCATTTAACTTAACGGGCGTTCACATCAAAAATTATAACTATAACAATATCTATATTAGCTCCCACACAACGCACAATATCTATCTATCTATCTATCTATCTATCTGTCTGTCTGTCTGTCTGTCTGTCTGTCTGTCTGTCTGTCTGTCTGTCTGTCTGTCTGCCTGCCTGCCTGCCTGCCTGCCTGCCTGCCTGCCTGCCTGCCTATCTATCTATCTATCTATCTATCTATCTATCTATCTATCTATCTATCTATCTATCTATCTATCTATCTATCTATCTATCTATCTATCTATCTATCTATCTATCTATCTATCTATCTATCTATCTATCTATCTATCTATCTATCTATCTATCTATCTGTCTGTCTGTCTGTCTGTCTGTCTGTCTGTCTGTCTGTCTGTCTGTCTGTCTGTCTGTCTGTCTGTCTGTCTGTCTATCTAATTTATCTTAACTTTTCACCCTCTTGTGGCCCCCTGGTCATATCCGGACCCCATTTCGAATAAGCATTACTATCTTGAACTGGTTTGTTATTATGAAGAAAAGACTTTTCTTTCTAACATTTCTTTTTTTTTTTATTGTGTCTTTTCTCTTTAGATTCCCACGGCATGGACCTTTTCGCAGTGGCGGTGCATGAGTTTGGCCATGCCATAGGGCTCGCACACACCTCTGCCATTGAGTCCATCATGCGCCCTTACTACCAAGGGCCAGTAGGGGACCCGCTCAAGTACAACCTCCCGTACGAAGACAAGGTCCGTGTCTGGCAGCTTTACGGTAAGAAAGTCCGCCCCTTGGTCACGTCTGGTTTCTTTCTTTCCTCCTCCCTCTCCATCAGTTAACTGAAAACAGGCACTGTGGCAAGCTGTGTGAGCTGAGATCCTCAATCAAACACGGACACCCTGCTATCATCTCAGATGCCTTGGCATTGTTGAAGCAGCAAAAAGTGACAAGTAGCGACAACTTGAAGACGCAGTTTCTCTGCAAGACATACAGACAGATAGATGCTGTAATCTGTCAACAGTAAACACACAAGGATGACACAAAGAATGAGTTGTGCCTGCTGATAGCGCTGCTACATGCGCTGTCTGCATCGCTTTAGAATCGGGTAGAATCAGAACTAGAATCGGGTAACCCTGCAAAAAAGCCTGCAAATCTTCATAATGCATAATGGGCCCATCTGAGTGCTCGGATATAAATGATGCAGCCAGTGTTCATTTTTATACAGTTTTCTGTTTTAGTCCTAATTTAAAAATTCAGTCTATTTCATCATGTCATATTCATTTATTGTAGTCAATTTTATTTTGATGAAAATGTATTTATAATAAAACATTATAACTATTATTGTATTCTATTATTTAATTCTAATACATTCATATCAGAATAATATAAATATATTATTATATATTCAATATTTATTTTCATTTTATTCAAATATTAATGTTATTATTATAGTCAATTTAAATACAATTTCAAAAAAATAAAACTGACTACAATAACTGATTTTGTTCTAGTACTTATATATAATTAATATGTTTATAAATTATATATTAATATAATTATATATTAATTTAAATATATTCAAATTATTATTATTATTATATTCATTTATACGTCAACATTAGATGTGTTCCTGAGAAAAACGTGAGTGTAGCGTACTATTCATGTTGTTAATTCTTTATGCTTATTTAATGTCTGTGTTTTAGTGAGTAATTATAGGAGTGCGTTCGCAACGTGACTTACACAATCTAACATAAAAAAGTTCAACAGTTCTCGACTTTTCCTCCATCCCTCCGCACTCACATTATCTTGTTTTTAGCTGCCCATTGTAATTGTATAAACAAAGTGATTGGCAGTGCATGCCCCCTCTGCAGGCTGCCCTTTTCTGTGATCCCACCAGGCAAATAACAGGCCCTAAACGAGGGGCGCACAGAGCAGAAGTGATTTGGTTTGTATAGGGGAACTATTGATTTAATTACATGGCTGTGTTGAGTCAGACTTAGGAGCACAGGGATTAATTGGTCATCACCATGATTTGGACCCTGCAAATCAACATGCAGAATGCCGCACGGCGCTGCAAATAAGCATGGGAAGCAAAGAGATAGAGAAACATTTAAGGAGAGGGATGGAAAGATCAGGATTGGCTCAAGCAAATAGTGCCATGAGCTCTGGAACTCGATGTGATGAACACTGGCCAAGCGTTTAATAAATGCATGTGTAGTTTCTGCAAAATAATGAGTGTGTACATACAAAACCAGTCCTTTTCCCCAAAGAATTAACCATCATGTTCTATTGGGATTTACTGTTTACTGTCTTTAGTTTTGAGGCTCAGAGACCATTGTGATGTAGGCTACTCATAAAAATAATAATGATAGTATTTTGTAATTAACCTCTAATTTTACATTCAAATTCTTTTCTCTTGAAAAAAACCCCCCAGTAATCTCGGCGTCTCTTTTTTGTGTTTCAGAAAAGATTTCAATAATGCCTCGAGCTGTGCTCAGACATTTCAATATGAACTGAAATAAGCATTCTCCAAAGACCAAATTATCTGAGCTATGCTATCCACATCGATTTTATAGCTCAATACTATTAACAATTGATTTACAAAAAGACAAAAAAGAAGATAACTGATAACTAAAGAATAGTCCTAGTTTCCTGATTATTTCATGTGTTTTTATAGGACATATATTTTTTTAATATATGTTCCTCTAAATCAAAACTCTAAATTATTGAAGCTTTAACCCTCTGTTGTAAAACTTAATTGCTTGTTTGTGAGGTCAATTTGACCCCAGAAAAAAAAAACGTTGTACAGTGTGAACAAATCCAAATAGATAATTGACTTCTGTGCACACTAGAAATATACTAACTAGTTAAATATTTGTGTAAACAAAAGTCTCTGTATAACCAGAAAATGTTCAGAATGAAAGTGAATTGCATTTGATCATGTTTTGTGTCTAAGGTTACTTGATGGGCCCCCATCATACATTTTGTACTGAATTTTTTGATGGAGGACATAATGCATGTGTGTTTTTAAGGCAAAAAGTCATTTATAATAAGTTCTCATATGATTATAAATCAAAAGGGCCTTGGGGTTCCCAAGCAGAACATGAGGATTAAATTGATTTGGAACAAAGTTGGATTGAACATGTGCACTTTGTTGGTTGTTAAACATTTTGCTCATTAGATTAGTTTCATTTTTACTTATGCATTATTACTCATAAATGTTCTATGTATGCAGTAGTGAGATATCTTTAAGTGATTACTTAATGAGCTTTGTCAAAAAGTCAAGAATGCACTTAGTGTGTGTTCCTCTCAGATGTGTGGCATATTTATTCTTGTGCACAAGTTGAACTCATCTTGTGTTTTGTCAGGTGTTCGGGACTCCGTATCACACACGCCGCAGACAGATGACCCCTCTCAAACAGCTGAACCTCCTGTCCTGCTTGACCTCCCCACAAACAGATCTACAATACCGTGAGTCAACAAGCACACATCCACAAAACCCACATTCCTCTGTTCAGCGTGTCTTGAGTATTTTGAATTGCAGAGGTAGTGGTCCATCATTTGGGAGGAAAATATGTACGGACTTCATAATGCACCCGCAACTGCACTCAGCCTTCCTGAAGCAAATGCCAGAATGATACAAATTATTGACTCAATTCCTGACTCCTACTAGTAAGCAAGAATTTAGCTTCTCAGAGAGAAGCCTGCACCTCTTTATTTTCCTCTCTCTCTATCTTCACGGTCGACGTGTGAGACAGGTAGATTTAGTTTGACAAAGGTCAGTAATATATTCCTCTCAGAGAGTTCAGCTAATAAGCTGTGAATGAAGATCTTTGTTAATAAAGTGTCAGGCGAGTTCCCGCTCACAAAAGCAGCTCTGTCACCGTAATTGCTCCATCATTAGCATCCCAGCCACGTCAAAGTGCTAAGTCAGTCATTAGCCGAGGGGATAACGCATTCAGAGATTTTGTTGCCAGCAGGTGATAACATCTTCTTTAATTTGCCCAAACTGAAACCAAACACATAAAAAACGACATTCGGGACTGGTTGGACATAGCCATAGCTAGCCAAAAATAAATATTCATATACAGACTTTCAAATTCAATATTTTGAATTTGGACTGAAGTACGCCTTCAACTGCTAGCTATCAATAGAGTACCTTTAAATGGTTGTGTAAGAAAGTAGTGTGTTTTAGAAAACCTAAAAAATGTCTTAAGATAGATAAAGGTACTTGTGTTAGCTGTGGTATTTTGTTTTGTTTTGTTTTGTTTTGTTTTTACTGAATACAAGCCAACTTTTCAATGGCCATAAATGGAGAAAGATGCAGCCAGATGGTGTAGTTATGACATCTACCAGTAGGGGATAACTAGCTAAACCTTGACCCTTCAGATTCATAGTCAAAATTATTGGCGCCCTTTGTAAATATAATCAAAGAAGGCTGTGAAAATAAATCTGCATTGTGTATTCTTTTGATCTTTCTTTCAAAAAAACATCACAGAAATCTAAACTTTCATTGAAGTAAAACAAATTAATGTTGTGGGGGTGGGGGGGGGGGGGGGGGGGTTATTTCACATTATGAAATAAAAGTTTTTCTCTAATACACATTGGCCACAATTATTGGTACCCCTAGAAAGTGTTGTGCGTAAAATATCTCTGAAGTATATTCCCTTCCTATTTACAGTTTTTTTTTTTACCAGGGTGACTAGGAACATGAAATTATCCTGTCATGACTTCCTGTTTCCTGTTGAGTCTTGGCCTTAAAAAAAATATATCAAACAGCATCTACATCAGTTGTTTGGGAGGGTTTCAAAAAAATCCTCTGCTCTCATCCAAAAACAAACTCCTGCACAATCAGTTGTCAGACACTACTGGAACTTCAAACTGGACTGGGTTCTATGGTCAGATTAAACAAACAAAAAAGAGCTTTTTGGCAGCAAGCCCACGGGTCTGTTGCACACAAAAAAGTACCCCATGTGTACGATTAAATATACTAATGGATCTTAATCGTTGTGTGTCTATTTTTCTGCTGGAGGTCCTGGACATCTTGTTCAGATACATGGCAATCATGGATTCTATCACATACCAACAGATAAAAAATCAAAACCCTCGCGTTCGCTCTGGACAAGAGTGTTAGTTGGCTACTCAGTTTCTGACTCTCATGACGCATAACAAAACAGCTAAAAGTAATTCTAATATGTTGGACCTTTTATTGAAAGTAGCCTAAAAGTATTGAAATAATTTTTGTAATTCCGCTACTGTCACTAGTGTCGCGGGAACTAAAAGTGTTTGTAAATTTAAGAATTTGTATAAGGAAAAAATACAGGAATGTTACAAGAAAAATGATGATAAACCCGCTTAAAATGATGATAATTAAGTTTAAAGATAGGTATTACTGAAAATGTTTGGTGATTGGGGTGGTCCATGCATAAAGCAGCTGTTTTTTTGTTTTGTTTTTTGTTTTCTATGTGCACAAATAAGCAACAGGTACTGTAAGATTTTTTTTTTTCATTCAGGCACGTTATGAATGAATGAATGAATAAACATTTATGTATGACTTGTGCAAATAAATAAATAAACTACATCACCTTTAAAGGGGTGGTTGATTATGATTTCACTTTTCTAACTTTAGTTAGTGTGTAATGTTGCTGTTTGAGCATAAACAACATTCTGCAAAGTAACAATGCTCAAAGTTCAAAGCAAAGGGAGATATTTTCTTCTTTTTTTAAATTGCTTTTTAAGGACTACAACAAATGGCTGGTAGGGACTACACCACATTCTTCCCGGATTAGTGACATCACCAACCCTAAAATTTACATAAACCCCGCCCACCCCCGGAAATGAGATTTATAGATTATCATGACAGAATATGCTAATCAATGACTAGAAGAATCAATGACACATCAGCTAAATAAATTCATCGACTAACCATTCAGAAATGTCCTGTTGCATTCTACATGTTGTCACTTCTTCTTAGTCTCTCCATCATTGTCTGACTCCGGTTTGAACATAAAAGGCTAAAAGTTTTTGAAATTTAAAAGGACACAAGCTGTTGAAGCTGCTTTGTGCCGGGAGCAACAGCTCATTTGCATTTTAAGGGACAGACACATAAAACGGTTCGTTTTTGCTCACCCTCAAAAAGATACAATTTTAACATGCTATATAAAAATATCTGGGGGGTATTTTGAGCTAAAACTTCACATACACACTCTGGGGACATCAAAGAATTATTTTACATATTGTGAATAGGGCATTATACCACCCCTTTAAATGGTACAGCGCATCGGCTTAGGAAAGTTGCTGGACGTATTTTTTAAATTAAGAATTAAAAATAAGTATAATATTATACATATTAGTAGCCAATTATAAATAAAAAAATAAGTAAATTATAATAAATAAGTAGCCTATAATAAATAAAAATACAAGTATTATAAGTAAATATAAGCAAGTTGAAATTATGCAAATTGATGACTTTAACAAACACAGACTGTTGATTAAAAACTTCATCACTTAATAAATTTCCCTATGGAGAAAATGAAATACAATGAAAATAGTAATTTAAAAAAAAAAAACCATTAGTCTAGTTAGTTTAGTAACAAATACAATGTGATTTTCGTTGATGGAGATCTGGCAGCAACAGCACATTTCTCCATTTGGGCGAGCGATTCGCAGACAGCTTTCCCTGCACATGAAATCCTGTTGTGGATCCGCTTACCTGAAACCCTCCGTAACTGGCACAGGTTTAAAGAAAATTTGTCGTTTGGCAAATAAATAAATGGCGGACAGTTACATACGTGTTACCAATATTTGATCATGTAAGCTTTATGGAACACATCAAACAAGGGAATTTATAGTAATGTCTAGTGTTATTATTAATTAGCTAGTCCACAACTGGCTTGGGACCGCACGACCCTGGTAGAAACACAAATACTTCTACTAGAGAATGTCTTTTGCTCTACCTTCACACTCCTGGTAAAGTTTATCTATCTCTTTTTTCTTTGTATTTTCTCATAGACCTGACCGTGATGCCCCTGACCGATGCACTAGCCACTTTGATGCTGTTGCCCAGATTCGAGGGGAGGCCTTCTTTTTCAAAGGTAAGAACACCCAGAAGTCCAGAGTGAAATCAATAGATACTAGCAACTGACAATGTATGAGGTTCTACATCCTTTTGTGTGATTAAACAATAAACTTGTTTTCTAATATTTTGACATTTTTAAAAGAAAATTAATTGAATTGAATGCATAATTGCATTATATATTATGACTAAAATTGATATTAATATATTATTAATATTCTTGTTGTCAGGCAACATATCTTGAATTTTAGGTTACTTTTTTAACTTTAAGTTTAATTTTCTTACCCCATTATTTATTGAAACAAGGAAGAAAAAGTTTGCCATTGGGGTAAGAAGATATATTATGTGATGATAATATAATATTATATTATCAAGATACACTTTTTTATTTTATTCTATTTTATTTTATTTAAAATGAAATAAAATATTAAGTAAATATTTGCTTCTTAAAGCTGCAGTAGGGAGTTTTGAGAAAACGTTGACTTAGCCTGAAAATGTGAACGAGCACAACTTAAAGGTCCCACCCCCTTGCTCTCTGCTGCGCTACAGCCCTCCCTCCACAGCTCGTCCTCCACAGCGGAGCCTGCCGTGAACACGCAGGCTAGTAAGCAGGGCCACCGATGACGGCAGATAAACAGTTATGGCACATTCACTAGTAGGGACGAAACATCAACAATATGCTTTACATTGACTTTGACTACAAACTTGGTCCTCAAATCATTACGTATTTTGCAAAACATGTGATGTAACTTTATAACGTTGCACCCTTTTTTTATAAGTTATAAATAGCTAGTAAGATAATATAACGGTTACTAACGTAACAGTATGTAAGTAATTATTCTAGCGATATGTAGGCATAATGCTAGATAAGGTTTGCTAGTACATTATTTCAGCAACATGACAAGCCTGTGAATTAGCAGGTTTCAATCGTTGCTTTGCACAGTGCGTGACATTTTATCTACATGTTACGTGGCTAGAGTTTTGACACCGAGTCAATGGGCTCTGTCTAATTCTTTCTTTTTCGCTTGTTTATCGTCATCGGTCTTTTTCCTTTTACCTGTCTTTGTTTTATGAGCAGGTGCCACTCGAGAATTGGCCGTTTAGGTTGTTTCTCCGCCATTAGCACAGCTGTGGCACACCGGCAATCTTGAGTTTGAACGACGGTACGCGCTGTGCAAGAGAGGGGTGTGATCAGCGCGTACACGAGCGTGATTGACACTGCTAAGACATTCCTCCTGGCTCTGATTGGTTGTTTCTGACCGGGAGCGTGTATTTCTGCAAATGGCAATAGGACCACTGGGAGCAGCCAGAGGAGCTTGATTTTTTTTCACAGATTATCTGTCTCATATTCTACTGTCAGGACATAATGACGGTTTTAACAAATATTTAAAAAATTATTTTTTACAGAAGTTACCTACAACAGCTTTAAGTAAATGTATCTTGAAATATTGATAAAGAAAGTAATTATCATTATCAAACTTCAAATCGGTTTTGTCGGGCACTATTGAATTTCTTGAACTGCTGTTAAATTGTTTTGTTTTCCTGTTTAGCCATTAATGTGCTGTTTGCATTTTGATACATCATCATTTGTGCGTTGTATTTGTTTGGCTGATTCTGCCAGCTGGGTACACTCCTACCCACTGCCCCAGGGCAGGCAGCAATTCCTCGCTTTATTTAACCGATGTCCCTCATACATCATGTGATAGCACATAATTACACCATAAGCTTACATAAACACACAAATAATCACACATTCTTACCTTCAAACCTCTCGTCAGGGAAGTATTTTTGGCGTCTGACACGTGAAAAGCACCTGGTGTCGTTAAGGCCAGCTCAGATCCATCGCTTCTGGAGAGGTCTTCCTGCCAACCTGGACAGTGTGGATGCTGTATATGAGAGACCTGGAGACCATAAGATAGTGTTCTTTAAAGGTAAATGCCTGAATTCAACCTTTTATTAAATTATGATTTAACATCTCCCTTCAATACACCTTTTGCATATTTGTTACTACATTATGACTGGTTTGTCTCACCTTAAGTATTACACTTTGGCACATAACTCATTCTGAACTGTTATAGACATGCTACAGACATGAATGGTACCTGAAGTCATGCAGCAGATGTAAACTTTTTCCAAAAAATATAACATTTCTAAAATATACCTTAAATAAATGCTTTGTTGCAAATGAAAAAAAATTTTTTTATTGATTTAATTAAACCTTGTTGCAAACATTATTTTGAGGGGGATCTATGTCGATCAACTTTATATCAACAATATTGTTGAGTATTTTAAACTGAAACTTGATTTAAGAAATAAATAAGAAAATAAGTTACAGTAACTTAATGAAATTGTCTTGATTACTTTGAAAAATTTAGTGTTGATTACTAAATTGAAATTTAGTGTTATTTTATGTATTTTTTAGTAAAGGGAAAAACCTGTTAGTGTTTAATGCTGTTATGTTTGACATTTAAAGGTGCTGTATCTATTATGTTTACCTTCCTAAAGCATTAAAGTACCATAATGTGTTTATAGAGATTTATAAAGTTCAAATACTTGTTTCTCAAAAAAAAAAAACAATGCTACAGCCAGTTATTCTACTTTGAAATGTGTGTTCCGTGTCAGAATGTATTTTTTTGTTTTGGTCTGTGTGATTCCGCCCACTGCGGGTTATATACACCCCGGGTTGCCCGTTAATGGAAAACAGAGTATTGCAGTGAGCAAATGAACAGGGTCAGAAATCGCAGATTCTACCTGACCTAAAAATTACAACTTGTAGTGTAAAACTCGTCGATTTCCATTGTCAATTGCGCTTGTTCCTGTTACATGTCCTCAATCTAGCAACCTGCATGAGTGCTGAGTCTGATGGGGTGGGGGAAACAACTCTTTCCAATATTTAGAATTTGGACTGAAATGCCCATTTCAGCCTAGCTGTAAATATTACATACTGCACCTTTAAATAAGTTTCTGTTATGTATATTAAGTTTTTGTGGTTACCAGTGTGCTAAAGATTAGTGCTCGTGGTTAGGTTGTAGGTGGCTATATGAAGGTAAGTAAGTACAGTTTTATTTATATAGCACTTTTAACGCAACAATCCACAAAGTGCTTTACACGATTTAAAGGGTTAGTTCACCCAAAAATGAAAATTATGTCATTAATGACTCACCCTCATGTCGTCCCAAGCCCGTAAGACCTCCGTTCATCTTCGGAACACAGTTTAAGATATTTTAGATTTAGTCCGAGAGTTTTCTGTCCCTCCATTGAAAATGTATGTACGATAGACTGTCCTTGTCCAGAAAGGAAATAAAGACATCATCAAAGTAGTCCATGTGACATCAGTGGGTTAGTTCGAATGTTTTGAAGCATCGAAAATAGATTTTGGTCCAAAAATAACAAAAACTACGACTTTATTCAGCATTGTATTGTCTTCCGGTTCTGTTGTCAAATCGCGTTCAGTGACGCTGATGATGTAAGACGCTGCTGACGTGTATCCGTGTATTCGGGTTCAAATGAATATGGCTGGGCAAAAAAATGCAAGTCTCTGTGTCGAAATCCTTAGACATGTTTGCGAAGATTGTTTTGTTTACAGCGTGCGTCTCCCTCAGACTGTAAATGAAGCTCGGGCACACATCAGCAGCGTCTCACATCTAGTTTTGGAGCCCTCACAAAGGCTCTATCTCCTTTAGTTTTGTATCTAGTTCTTGGAACAGCCAGCAGCTTGTTAAAAGAAGATCTAAGACATCTCTCTGATTCATAAGGTCTCAGTATCTCAGTTAAATATATAGGTGCCAAACCATTTAAAGCTTTATATGTCCAAACCAATCTTAATATAAAACAGGTAACCAATGTAAAGAAGCTAAAACAGGTGTTATAATGTGAATAAGTATACAGCACATTGACTATATGAGAAATTATATCTTATTAAATTAATAACTTGTATTTAGTATTTGCTATGCCAGCTGTTTGTTTTAACTGAAATATATAGAAAAGAATAGATAGAAATAGCAACCACTCAAAACACTTTGGCCTTGTGGTGTTGTTTTGTGGAACACATTTCCTTAAGAAAATGTCCAAATCTAGTTTCACACTGTTTGTTGCTTTCGTGCAGTATTTCAAAATGATTGTGTAGTTAATTCCAGACATTTTAAGCAAAATGCTCCCTAGAGCATAAACACTCACTCTTACAAAAATTCTCTAAATGATTGGAATTTAAAGCTCTCGAGTTATGTAAATGTCATTTTTAATAAGAGTTTTCACTATAAAGCGAACAATGTCCTTCAAAGATATAACGCAAGAGTGTTTTGAAGCTCAAAAGCACAAAGGTAAAAAGAACATTAAATATTTAAAGCACTAAAATGTATTTCACAGCAGGTCTGTGTTTTCTAATCTGGTCTGCTGGTAAAGAAAGCCTTTACAATTTTCACACATTACAAGAAGTTGTTCTCACTTTTTTAGGAGGGAAATATTGGGTGTTCAAGGACAATAACGTTGAAGAGGGCTACCCACGGTCTGTCGGTGACTTTGGGCTGCCCCTGGAAGGAGTAGATGCAGTATTTGTTTGGCTGCACAACGAGAAGACGTACTTCTTCAAGGACAACCGTTACTGGCGTTACGATGACCATCTGCATCGCATGGACCTCGGCTACCCAAAAGACACGGCGCTGTGGAAAGGGATCCCATCCCAACTGGATGATGCCATGCGGTGGTCTGACAGTAAGCATTGTGAATCGTATTAGGTCTCTTGAATTTTAAGCAGCTCTCCTGGATCTTATTTTTTAGGACCACAAGAAATGAACCTTTTCCTTTCCCTGGGGAAAAAAAACAGACTTGAATTTCCATGCTAGTTTATCCCGGTTAGCTGTTTAACTAGGTAGGGAAGAGTATAGCTATACAAAATGTACTCCTAAAAGTTGACAAAATCAGCTTTTAGCAGATATAAATATTTTGATTGTAGTCGATTGAAATTGTTGATGTCTCATTCTCTACACACAGATGTCCAATCAAATGATGATAAAATCTGATAAAATTAGAACATCCCCTCCACATAAATAATAATTACTGCTTATAAATGCCTCAAACTAGTAATAGAGAGTAGCAAATTGTGTTTGTTTTTTCAGGCTGTGACAAGCCAAAATCTGTTGGGTATTTTAAAAAGAGAGAACTTCCGTATCAGTCTTATTTCTGTATCAGCTTTCTTTTTAATTTTAGTTTAAGCTTTTTTTTTCATTTAGCTTTCATTTATTTTTGTTTCAATTTTAGTCATTTTAGTACTTCAACTTAAACATGTTTTATTTCTGTTAGTCGCCAAGACAACACTTCTAGCTGTTTTTTTATGTTTTAGTTTTTCATCTTCTATTTCTTTTTTATCTCAATGAACGAAAACAATTTTTAATAGTTTTAGTTAACAATAACAACAATCAAAAACAGGAAAGAATACTGAGCTTATTAAGAAATTAAAAAGGCAGCGGCTATTTGCACTACATTTAGCCTTAGATGCTAAAATAGCAGTATTTTCTTTTGCATGAAGTGTAAATAGTAGTGAGATGCTGTTTATTCTTTGTGCAAATAGTGGCAGATACTATTTGCACCTCAGTGTATTGTATCAAATTATGCAATAACATATTCAGTTATATTTATTTAAATCATAAATGGATGCTGCTTTATTGGGAACTTTACTTGACATTACCTCCCCTACACCTACCCGTTAAACACTTTATTCCCATTATTAAATGCCCACTTTAATATGATATTTAATAAATATCATATTTTCTTTATTTTTATTTAAAATAAATGCTGCTCTGAGCTGATATGCAATGGGAAAAGGGAGAAGAATGAGTTCAGGAAAAGGCTGGTTCAAACTCGGGTCAGGCATGTCAAAACCTAACGCCACTTCTCCTGTTATCGGATGTGTTTCTTTTATCATTTTGTCTAATCAAGACAATGATTTTGTCATCAATCAGACAATGGTAAGTGGAGTTAGTGTAAATGGCCTCTGCCAACAAGGCAGGCTAGCCTATTTGAACTTGGTGTAAACAAACATTCTGAAATGATCATTAAATCATAAAAATCATCATTAAATTAACCACTTTCCTCCTAAAATTCAAATGTGTGCTAATATTATCTTCCATCATATGCAATACATATCTAGTAGCATCTCAAAAAACGACTCTTTAAACTTAAAGCTTTATACATCATATAAAGGGACTGTGTATAGTTGTATAACGCTAATCCGCCTTGGAAGAAAGGGTTTTACTTGGATGGAGAGGCTGTTAGCCATGCAGGTGTTTTATTTGTGTGGTTGTCATAGCAGCAGTTTTGAGCTCTATGTGAGCAGAATGGAGAAAGGGGCATAATGTCCTGCCATGCCTAATGCACAGCATTGTGTCTAATGCACAGTGAGCTCTTCGTGGTGTCCTCAAGGATGAAGACCAGGCAGCTGCGGTGGATCTTGTGGTGGATCACAAGAAGCCTGTTTTAAAAAAAAGCAAAGCTTCAAAGCAAAGATTCAATTAACCATACCAATATCAGCAAATCCAAATATGCTAAAGGTTTGACATGAAAGCCTATTTGTGATAGGAAAGAAGTGCAGGCCATTCCCCCCTTTTCTTTTTCTTTCCGCAGAGTTTAGGATGGTCACATAGATGAGTATGATTTATCAGGATGCATGTTTCAGTGATATATTAGGACATTTATGTGTGGTATTCCAACAAAGTAATTACATCCACTACCTGTAATTAGCATTGAAGCATTTTGAAAAAGTGAAGCAAGAGTGAAACATACTATCGTTTGTATGAATGTGAAGGTCAGTTATTTAGCATATTATGCATAATGTTAACCTATAAAGACATGCAGGTGAATGTTTTTTTGGTCATTGTGTCATCTCTTGTTGTTTTTTTCCTTATCTCATGCCAAATGTATAAAATGGCAAGTTTGCGCTGTTTTATCCCCCAAAAAAATCATCTTTGCAGTTTTGCATATTGGTAATTCCCTTACAAGCTCAGTTTTAACCATCTTTAGGATAACTATAACGATAAAAATATAGCTCTAAAAATAATTTTACGTACAAAAGAATATATTGCAGAGTCCACACCACGACCATAATGAAAACGGCACTGAGAAACTATATTGTTGGAATCACTTTCAGAATGATTTTTTTCAGCGGATGAACGATAAAAACATTGACAGCCAGTCAGAATCCATTCTGCTTAAAAGAGCTCAAGAATTTAAAGAGGCAGACGACAAAACTGCAGCGCTCTTAGAATAAACAGAACGATGTCATCGCACCCTGGTGTGGACGCAAATATATTAATCATTATAGTTATCTTTACAGTCAGTTATCGTTCTTTGTGTGAACGGACCTTTAGGTTCCACTTGATGCACCAGATCTTCTTCCCTGCTGTGGTGACTCTGTAGGCAGAATGAGGGGCAGAGAAGTTGTCTCATCAGGTGTTGTTCTCTGAGGCTTTGCTAGCCCCACAGGAAGAGCTTTGAACGAGGAGTGAGGGCAGGCCACACTAAAGTGACAGTCCCCGGCCTCCACGGGAGCGAGGAACTATTAAGCCTGTGGAGGTGCTGGCAACAGTATCCTGCTCGAATAGACAGCACTGATGGCCCATTTCACCTGCAGAGTGAGACAGAGAGAGATAGTAAAGCTCTGGTTCAGTTTCTAGACTCTATCTGGGCTATTGTCTCATGTTTCATCTCATCCCCCAAAAAACATGATTTACTGTCAGATGAGTAGAGTGTTAAAGAAATAAGTTTTAAAAATATATCATTCTGTCATCATATACTCACTCTCACAGCATTCCAAACCCATATAAGACTTTCTTCTTTGGAACACAAAAGGTGATATTTGGCAGAATATCTAAGCTGCTCTCTTCCATATAATGAAAGTGGATGGGGACCAAGCACTTTCAAGCTCCCAAAAAGAAAAAAAGCATAAAAGTAATCCGTATGAGCCTGTGATCTGATGGCTTCATGTGAGGAAAAGACCAAATGTGACCCGTGCTTGCAAAATGTGTTGCAATGAGCAAATTTTCAACAATTAGTTATCGTTATTTTCACATTGATTCTCTATTAAAAAAAACTTCAAAAATGTTGGAATCAGACCAAAAATGAGATACACCTGTTTGAAATCGAAATTTTGAGAAAAATCGAGTTAAAATTTTTTAAGGTTTCCAAAACAAAATCACCAAGGAACCATACTTTAAAATCCATGGTAATAACACCAAATTTGGTACAAGTCAAAACCAAATTTCTATAGGAAAAATGTATTCAATTTTTTTTCCATGATACCACAAATATTTGATTAACATTAATGAAATTTAATCACCCATTAATGCGCTTTTAAAAGATAACATTGTAACTTTCATTGTACAGAAAAATGGCTAAGATATGTTTTTCATGAAAAGAAATTCATGCATGTTTTGAAATGTAATTACAATTTTTGTTTAACTAGCTCTTTAAAAATTATGCAATCATTGTGTAATTGTTTTTAAAAAAAAAATTGTATAGACATGTGTATAAATGTCAGTTACAATCAGTTAAATAAAGAATTTCCAAACTTTTTTTTGACAGCCTTTGACCTAAGATATTTACTTTAAATATTGTAATAAATGTTGGTGAAGTGCAGGTAAACATATAAAATATATAAAACTTTGACATTTTTATGACTAGCTTTTTATCAACTCATGAACCCCCTGGAGTTCCCTCAGTTAACCCTTAGTTATTTGATTGTTATGAATTTTTTGTGTTTAAAATGTTAAAAATGTATAATAATCCACATCATGAATCCATTTTCCAAACCGTGTTTTTGTCTTATCCTGAATCACTACGGTACACCTATAATGTGTTTATATTTTAGACTGGTTCGGGTCGTACCGCTGCGGAGTAATCCAGTACCTGCGTGACTCGTCATAGACATAAACTGAGAGAAGTAGCTCCGAAACAGGAAATAGAGTTGACAAAAGCCATAGAGGGAAACGTAGAACCATAATGATCTGTATATGAAAGCAGGTCTGGAAAAATCCATTCTGCGCAATCATCGACCTGTATTTTATTTCCTTGTATTTTCTGCTCTTTCTACCCAGGTGCATCATATTTCTTCAAGGGGAAGGAGTACTGGCGTGTGGCGGGCAGCGATATGGAGGTTGAAGCAGGTTATCCGCGTCCCATCGGGAAGGACTGGCTGGTGTGCACGGAAATGCAGTCGGACTCCCCGGAGATGCAGAACAACTCGAACACGAGGCTTCACGGGCAGCACCACGCAGATCATGCAGAAAATGGCTACGAGGTTTGTTCCTGCACTTCGGACTCAGCCTCCCCGCTGGGGACGCGACTGACCCTCTCGTCCGCCTGGGTGTTAGCGCCACTCTGGACGTTCGCTCTCCCCTCTGCTCCTCTCTGATAAGGGCAGAGCCACAGGCCTGTACTCAAAGAGACTCAAGGAGCAGAACATACAGCAGCCTGTGGGTGAAGAGAGCAATGAGAGGCTCTGAAACAGCCTTTCGCCTGCACCCGACTGATGGAATGGACTCAGCACTTCAATCAAGAGAGGGATTGGATCACTTTTTCTTTTTTTTGGTTGATGCTTTTGTTGTCGCCTTTTTCTGGAAACTGGACATTCTATTATTATTATTATCATCATCATCATTATTATTAGTGATGCTTGCTATTGCTATCTCAATCCCAAATATTAGACTTCAGCACATAATTTATCTCACACAGACGTAGCCTAAATTATATCTTAAATGGTGCCGCTCATTGAGGTGTGCTATTAATTTATCAGACCTACAACTTCGCCTGGCAGACAATAAAGCAAGCGAAAAAATATGATACAAGCCATATTTAGGACCCAAAATATCAGAGACTTGGAATACATCCATATGAAATGCTACAAATTAGTCTAAACGCCCATCGTGGCAACGTGTTTTGCACAGGCAAGCATCACTAACATTCAAAAAAATTTATTGGTAGTAGTATTCAAAACCTGAAAATAATCATTATCAAGATTTATGTAATAAATAATCAGATTTATGTAATAATTTTGTGTTTCAGAATATCAAGAGATATAGTAACTAGCTTTCTGAGGCATATCCAGAGCCAGTAATAATAATGATCATGATGATAATGATAGCGATTGTAGTAATATTGCTGATATCGGGAAGGTGGCGGAAATCTCACAAATAGGGTTTCCTGCTGGCTGCAGTTCAGAGGCATCATGGGATACCATAAGTCACAAGCTTAACCTTCCTTCGCTCCAGGTGCTTTAAGAATCCAGTCTCTCGTTTTTTATTGCCACTTTTTCTTCTAAAAGCGTAATCCATACTTGTTTTACGGGTTTCTAATTGGAACGTCTCTTCCGTCTGATCCACCTATTCCCAGTGTCTTGGCATCTTTTTCTTATTATTCTGCCTTGTTCTAAGCAATTATATTTACTCTCGTCTTCAATACTGACTGTTTTAGTAATATACACCACATCACTCTAAAGCAATGACAGTTACTGATTGCAGTCAACTGTATTTTTGTAATAAACACCACTGATGTTTAGTTCAAGGTCATGCATGATGCTGGATTCACAATGCCTGGATCACCACAGCTAGAAACATTTCACAGCTTTGTTTATACTAATGTTGGTCTTCTTACAGTCTTTCCAACACTTTTCCCAGTCAGAGAGAGCTGAGGACATTGAGAAATAGACTGGGAATATGTTTGACTCGTATCCTGGGCTGCTGAGAGTGCACTCTGATCACATATGGAAATAAATGCTTATACTATATATAAAAATATACATATACATATATATTTAAGGTAAAAACTTCTATGGCAGTTGCAAAAACAATGTACATTCTGAGCTGTCTTTTATAAGGTGAAATATTTTTGTAGAAAAATAAAGAAGTATGAGCAAGCTCACGTGATGCCTGCTGTAATTTCATGACACGGGCGAGTCTAAATGCGAGCTCCACGCGGCTATTTCCCCGCAGACATGACAGCTGCTGTCACACGACGGCAGGAACTGCATTCGCTCCACATTCACCCCCCAATGCCAAAATAACATCAAACCACCAATCAGAATTTTCTTAGCGCTCAGAACTCTGTTGGTGTGATATTCCTGTTTGTTTGTGTGGGAAACATAGTACATGTATTCTGCTGTAACTTTTGTTATTCTGTGCCTGTCTTACTGTAAGCGCATATATTTCATATTGGATATGGAAAGTAACCGTCGCCTTGGTAACGAGCCCACTCCGCATCATCTATGGGAAAAGCTGTAGACTTTGTTTGCGTGTGCCTGAATGTGTGTGTGGGTGCCGAAACAAAGATGTTTTAAAATGCTGAAAGCAAAACCAATGACTCTGAAAGATGTGTCGGTTATCTTCCGGTGGCGATAACAGAAATACTTTGAGCGGTAAAATGTTTCATCAAAGATTGCAGTGCTGCTAATTACCGGCTGCCTGGAGACCGTCTGTGCCCGCAGGTAAGCAGAGTGGACATGTTCCAGCTCAGGGACTGTGTGCGGGGAATCGGGGATCCTGTGAAGTACACCCTGAAATACAATAGGTTTGGCTTTAACTCTTTCTTGGAAGGTTATAACCTTGTTATAACCTTCCAAGAAAGAGTTAAACCAATTGAATTTCAATAAACCAATCTAAATGAATTTCAATAAACCAATCTAAAACCAATTCCGGTAAACCAATCTAAATGGTTTACCGGGTTTATCATGTCAACCAGTGCTGTGCAAAATTCAAAATTGAGATAAACTGGAGCAAGCGTGAGTATGAATCGAATTGGACACGCCCGCAGTGATGGGAATAACGGCGTTATAAATAAACGGCGTTACTAACGGCGTTATCTTTTTCAGTAACGAGTAATCAAACGAATTACTGTTTCCCCCGTTACAACGCAGTTACCGTTACTGACAAAAAAAATGTGGCGTTACTATAATTGAACTCACTGAAGCGGCTTTCATCCGAGTAGGCTCTCTCTCCGCCATAGGACCTGCAAAGTTTTTTTCTCTGGTGTGTGTGTGTGTGTGTGTGTGTGTTTATGAGGCGCCGGAGTGGACAAAAGCGAAGCGATTGGCGCGAGCGCGCTCAATGCGCGAGAGAGACCGAATGTGTCCGAGAGCGCGCTCAACAGTTGCGCAAGAGAGACCGAGGGTGTCCGACTCCGAGCATTATATAGTTTGTTTATAAATAAATGACACATATCTGCAACGTTAATTAATTAACAGGGTTATACAAGTAAAATCTAAAAAATTACCGTCAGGTAACGTTCTGTTTAGGTTATAAAATAAACCCGAAAATAACCTGCAGGGAACATTCACAGAAAACATATTTGTTTGACCGGTTGTAAACACGTGCGGCAAACATGTCTAGAATTTGGCTTAAATAATCTCTGATGATGACGTTCGCTATTATAAAAATAAACCCCCAAAATATTATATTTTAGTATTATATATATTTTTTTTTTGGTAAATTGTTCAGTATTATATTAAGAGAGCACTTGTTAAACTGTTTACTTTTGTTAGGAAGAAAATACTCAGGCTACAGTATGTCTACTAGTTGTGAAGTTGTGTAACAGTTTTATCATTTTAATATGCACAAAGAGTATGCATATTTTTTATTATTATTTATTCATTTTTGGTACATTTCTTAAGAAGCATAATTTATTTTTAAACTTATTTGTTGGCCAGTTGGGGTCTGTGCGATATTAAGTAAACCATCTATAATGTTTTATTGTTCTACTATAGTAATGCTAATATTTAGAATAATATATTGAATTTAATAGGCGTCTCTCACATTGTCCCACAGCAACATTAAAATAGTATAAATTATTATTATAAAACATTGAACACTAATCTACACTATTAAGTGTCCATTTCATTAATTTAACATATTTAATACTGGGGGCATCCAAATTATTTGACATAGGCCTATTTGATTTTTTTTTTTTTTTTAAGTAACGCAATAGTTACTTTCTTTGGTAATTAGTTACTTTTATAATGATGTAACTCAGTTACTAACTCAGTTACTATTTGTGAGAAGTAACTAGTAACTATAACTAATTACTTTGTTTAAGTAACATGCTCAACACTAAGAAGTTGAATTGGAATTAGCGGTTCCACTGAATTAGCGGTTGACTTCCAAGTCAAATGTACTGAATAGGCTTTTATGCACAGCTTCACTACTTCCTGAACTTCAGCCAGCTCCTTTGTTTCCTGTCTGCCATTATTGGACAAACTGATTAATCCAGGTGTGCCTGATTATTGTGACTGAGGCCAGGCACACCTGGATTAATCAGTTTGTCCAATAATGGCAGACAGGAAACAAAGGAGCTGGCTAAAGTTCAGGAAGTAGTGAAGCTGTGCATAAAGCCAATTGTAGGCTACAAACATATTCAACACTGCATGCGTAATTCTTCATGCGAAATAAAGTGTTTTCCACAAGTTATTCTTTTAAATATGACAATAACTAAATACAAATATCTGTCAGATCTAGCCCACCAGATAGGCCTATGATTATCTATCTAGGCCATCACTTTTAGATATGATTTAATAATAATAATAATAATTTGTTACATTTATATAGCGCTTTTCTGGGTACTCAAAGCGCTTTACATGGAAGGGGGGAATCCCCTCAACCACCACCAAATACCATTTATACCATACAATACCCCAATACCATTTATCTATCTATCATTTTAGGGTATCTATCCATCTGTCTGTGTTACTTCAGGTAGGGTCTCTATCTATTCATCTGTCTGTCACTTTCAGATATGATATCTATCGCTTTCAGATAGGGTGTCTATCTCTATCATTTTTGGGTATCCATCCATCTGTCTGTCTGTCGCTTTCAGATATGGGTATCTACCGGTATCTATCTATCTATCTATCTATCTGTCATTTTAGGGTATATCTATCAATCTGGCTGTCTGTTGCTTCAGATAGAGTATCTATCCATCTGTCTGTCACTTTCAGAAATGATATCTATCACTTTAAGATATGGTATCTAGCTATCTATCATTTTTGGGTATCAATCTATCCATCCATCTGTATGTCTGTCGCTTTCAGATAGGGTATCTAGCTATCTATCACTTTCAGATAGTGTATCTATCTATCATTTTAGGGTATCTATCTCTATCCATCTGTCTGTCACTTTCAGGGGTATCTATCTATCTATTTGGGGTTATCTATCTATTCATCTGTCTGTCGCTTTCAGGTAGGGTATCTGTCTGTCTGTCTGTCTCTTTTTTAGATATCTAGTAAAACATAAATATCTCTGCCAAAGCAGCACTGCTCCCTCTTACCCATTCCTCTAGTTGTTGTAGGCATAGGTCCCAGGTGTTGTGAACACATTGACAATCCGAGCAGTAAGAGTGTCGCTCTTCCCTCACTGGTGCTGTAGGGCTTTGGACCGAGCCGCAGCAGGGGAATCCACCATATGGTTCAGGCAGAACCAATCCATTTCCTCTAGGGCTGTTGCAATTCACAAAGCCTTCGTATGCCAAGCCAAGTGCACACAGAGCCCCGGGGTCTGAGCTGGTATTGATACAGTTGCGGTGATAGAGTTTTATGGGTGGTCATGAACACCCACCTGCATGTCTCTGTACCTAACTGACCGTTTCTGATAACCTTTTGGCTCCAACTCATATGAGGAGCAGCTCAGCTCAGTGGTTGTGTGAGTGATGGTTTGTTTGGCATGAGTTAAGCTGATGCACATTGATGACGGGTGACTCATGAACACTATGGGTTTACTGCTCAGAGATCCTTCACTTTGATCTCCACCATACATCTGCGACATCAGAACAGAAGCTCAGACAGATTGACACAGGAGAGATCTGACGTCTGGGGCATCACATTTCTCTCTAACCTTATATTCCATCGTGTTCAAGCATTTTTCTCTGGTGCAAAGGCATGAAAGACCTTTGACTAAAAACAAATTTGCCTGGTCTATATCCATAAATGTGAACAAACGGGGTGTTTTTGAAATTAGGAGCAACATGAGTGAAAAGAACCAGTATAAAAGAGCCATTTGAAGGCATTTACCATCATGTAGCTACTGCAAGCACCTGCCTCTCCACTCCATACAGGGCAAGAGCCAAACGTATCAGATGCAAAACATGAAAGAATTTAAAGTAAGCTTGTTAAAATGGGTCACAATGCAGGACACTAAGTGCTCTCAGGCTCAGCTGGATCTTCTAAATGACTCTTCTTCCCCAGACCGATTCCAGCTGCTAAACTACGCTCGCTCGTGCATCGATAATGCTGTTGTCCTCGAGGCTCAGACACATTTGAAAGCCTGCAGCGTCCTCTTGTGGTAAAATTTGTAACATTTTAACCCACATGTTTTGATGGTGTTATGAATGGGGTCTGAGACAGTGTAAAATAATAATAATGTTCCATTTCCATTTCTAATACTTTTAGTTCCATATAAGCTATTATAAGCTTTTATCAAAAAGTAGACATGGAACTTTTGAAAAAAAAAAAAAACTTTTCCTCCAATCATGTTAGCATGTGCAAATTCATTGCATTTATTCATATTTTATATCTGGGGTCTCTGAGAACCCAAATGTATGTGACATTTTTCATGGAGGATGATTGAAGTCTGTTATCAAGTTTATTTTCAGTAAATAATGGCAAATGTTTTTGAAACAAAAAAAGCCAGTTGAATTGCACTACTTGAAAAAAATATTTATTGCATTAACCATGCTGGCATTTTAATGCATTGTATTTTAAGGGCTTGCATTTTTATGGTATGAAATTCAGCATTTAAGCTGTGAATATTTCAATTCAAAACATTTCAAACACATTTTCATTATACAAATTTCAATAATCAATATTCACCTTTCATATTTCACTTCCAAAATATTCAAACTGTTTAAAAATACAACCTAATATTCAACAGGCAATTTTCGGTCCATTTTATTTCGCTTTGCAAATTCGCTTCCACAAATTCAGTGGTTCAAATTCGACAGTAAATTCAACATTGACATCCAGGAACTGCAGGAAAACCAGTAGATTACCGAGCATAATCTCCGTCTGCTGTTAGTCGACCTCACCAGCAGGAGGTGTAAAAGCGCGTGTTGTTGACGAAGACCAGAGCAACAGTTAGAGCAAGCCATTCATTCAAAAAAACTCATTTACAGCAATGTAAACTGGTAGCCTATAGTTGCATAAAGTTGGCTTGACGTTCACACATTTAGGGACCGTCTCTAAAGTTACATACGATATTGGTATACACGTTTCTTACTTCAATAGCATTTGAAGAGAACGGCTTACCAACTGTAAAGTGTTCATGTAGGTGTCAGCCATGATGCGCACCTTTTAGATTTTTGATATTCAAATAAATTGAAGTTTGCTATCGAAGTTAGAAACGTGTTATAGGGATCTCCCAGTCACGTGACCCCTAGCCGCGCGTCAGCCATTTTGACGGAATACATCCGTCAGCTACTCAACGGCAATAGCCGTGGGTAATATATATTATTAGTATATTATTATACTAATGATATAATTATTTGTATATAATTATACTAATAATATAATTATTAGTATAATCATTTTATAATTAGCCTAAATATTGCAATACTTTGCGCTACAGTATTGATATTGCGTGTATAATATGGTGTAATAATATATTATTAGTATATTATTATACTAATAAAATAATTATTAATATAATTAGCCTAAATATTGCAATACGTATTTGCGTGCGCAAAATATCTCCATACTGAACAGAATCGATTTTTTCCCCCCACTATCTATTATTAGCGCAGCGGCCGTCAGACAACTCTTCACGTAATGTCATCGCACTTTATTAGCATCACAAAAAGAAATATACAAGAGGAAGATAAAGGAATTAGGAATCATAGATCCATGAAGCACCACAAGTTCTTTTTACAGGCATTAAATGTGTAGGAAAAACTTCCTGACATTGAGGTGATGGGAAATTCGGATCATTTTACTGACTCTCCTGTTCGAAGTCGTTCATCAAAATAAACGAATCTTTTTTCGAGTCATTTCGTTCATTCAAGTCAAGTGGCTTTAAATGTTATACTTCTAACCGCCAAATTCCCCGAACACATATCCACCTATTATTTAGCGTGTAGCCTAATACGCACGCACTCCCCATCCCTAATCCTCCCCAAGAGATTACAGTGCGTAGCATATGCACGCAACAAAAAAAAACATTTTTGGCGTATAAATAGCACGATAAATTAAATTCGTGGTATAGATACGCACGTTCATGAGATCGTGTTGGACAGACGCAATGAACGAATCGTTCATGAATGACAGCTACCTTATTCACTTACCATCACGCTACACCGGAGCTTCATTAAAAGCATACAAAAGCTATCGATATAACGAGTCCGGATGGGTCAGCAACTCTTTGATTTGGACGTCAGCGGGGAAGGATTTTTAAATAATCACCGCAAAGGTTGGTCAATGTATTTTTATCACCAAATTATAGTAACTTACCTGTAATAATTTTTAAACTGAGTTTACAGGGAAAAACACAAAACAAAATCACCAACAAGATTAAGTGTATCTTAAATGAATTTGTTGAATCTAGTTTGATCCAAGAAAAACTAAATAATACTTTTTTTATACTTGTAACGTTAACTAGGCTACCATGCAGTGACACTGTAGTATGATAAACTGTCATTGAGACTGTTGTCTCAACCTGTGTTTCTAACGATTTAAAGAAGTGTTAAATAAAATACAAGATCAGCTTTTGGTATTTGAAAATGATAGGAATATTTTGCGACGAGCTGTATTATCACCGGCGGTTTAGCATTTTCTATACCGTCAAGATGGCTGCTCCAAATGGCGTGACGTCACGCGGGACGACCCTATAGCAATGTTGTATGCAACTTTAGAGACGGTCCCTAAAAGTGCTACTGTCCAATGTCAAGCCAATTTTACATTTAGGCCTACTACAGTCATTTAGCAGACGCTTATTTTATCCAAAGCGACAGTTAAACTAACAATAGGACAACAATATTAAGTGCAATGACCCTTCCCAGTTTAATCTAATGCAGTAGCCTACATGTAGGCATTGTCAGTTGGACCAGAAAGAACGATAGGATTCAAGTGCAATGAACAACTGTTTATTCACAAAAGAATAGAAGTAGTAGGTTCAGATGGAAGTCTCAGTCTCTGGCAGGACACTAGCAACGCAGGGACGCAGATGGGCAGACTCCAGGCAATCCGGCAGGGAAAACAGGCGATCCGGGCAAACGAACAGACAGGATACTGGACAAAAGACAAGGGTGAATCCAGAGAGCCTCGACAACGATCTGACAAAGACAGGACAAACTCACACACAATAAATAGGGTGCCGTGATGAGAAACAGCAGACGCTGATCCGCTCATCAACCTCAATCACGAGCCACGCCTACCAATACACATAACCATACTCACAGCGCGAGGGCGAGACAGTGAATCCATGAACCGTGACAGTACCCCTCCTCCTAGGAGCGCCTCCTGGCGCTCCCAGGAGAACCTACCTGTCGATTGTAAACATCAATAAGGGAATGATCCAGGATGTCTCTAGCCGGAACCCAACTTCTCTCCTCCGGACCGTAACCTTCCCAGTCCACCAGGTACTGAAATCCGCGTCCCCTCCGTCTAGCGTCCAAAATACGACGAACCGAATAAACTGGTTCCCCATCTACGAGGCGCGGCGGGGGGGGAACCGGTGCAGGCGGATTAATACGAGAATGAAATACAGGTTTCAATTTGGACACATGGAAAACGGAATGAACCCTCCTGTACGCCGGAGGAAGTTTGAGGCGGACTGCCACAGGGCTAAGAATCTTTGTGACAGAGAACGGGCCAATAAATTTTGGAGCTAGTTTATTACTGACGGAGCGGAGAGGAATGTTCTTAGAAGAAAGCCACACTTTTTGACCAACGACGTATACGGGGGGCTTCAGCCGGTGGCGATCGGCCTGAGCCTTGGTGCGCGCTCCCACCTGGAGGAGAGTCTCACGGGCTCTTCTCCAAGTGCGGCGGCACCTTTGGACGAAGGCGTGAGCAGAGGGGACCGCGACTTCGGACTCCAGACCAGGAAAAATGGGTGGCTGGTAACCTATACTACACTGAAACGGAGATAGGCCCGTGGATGAGACTGGCAACGAGTTGTGAGCGTACTCAACCCAAGAGATCTGTTGGCTCCAGGAGGAAGGATTCTGGGACACCAAACATCGTAATACCCTTTCAAGATCTTGGTTGGCTCGCTCCGCTTGGCCGTTGGTCTGGGGATGGAACCCAGAGGACAAGCTGACACTCGCCCCCAACAATCTACAAAACTCTCTCCAAAATTTGGATATAAATTGGGGCCCTCTGTCGGAAACCACGTCAATCGGGAGGCCATGAATGCGAAAGACGTGATTCACCACAGTAACCGCTGTCTCCTTAGCTGAAGGTAATTTGGGTAAGGGGATGAAATGTGCCGCCTTCGAGAACCGGTCCACTACCGTCAAAATGACTGTATTACCTTGAGAAGGTGGAAGACCCGTAACAAAGTCAAGTGCGATGTGAGACCAGGGTCTCGAAGGGACAGGCAGCGGTTGGAGCAACCCATCTGGAGGACGATTGGAAGTCTTGCCACGAGCACAAACCGAGCAAGCCAAAACAACTTCCCGAATATCGCGAGCCATCACGGGCCACCAGAATCGTTGCTTAACCAAAAAACTGGTACGTTTAACCCC
Organism: Rhinichthys klamathensis goyatoka; assembly: GCF_029890125.1. Classification (NCBI taxonomy): domain Eukaryota; kingdom Metazoa; phylum Chordata; class Actinopteri; order Cypriniformes; family Leuciscidae; genus Rhinichthys; species Rhinichthys klamathensis. Next base: position 194,566 of record NW_026607275.1, on the reverse strand, counting down.
TGGATGACAAGCCACATTGGAACCATGACCCCACCGTATTACGTCTGACCGGACCCCCTCCGGCACAAATAACCGACCCGGTGGACATTCGGGCGGAGGTGTTACCCCTTCTAAGGCCGTGCGGACCTTCGACTCGACCTCCCATGTGAGTGTAGAGACAACGAGTCTCTCAGGAAGAATGCACTCGGGAGTAGCTGGGCGTTCGGAGCGGTCAAAAATACGAGACAATGCATCGGGCTTGATGTTCTTAGAACCCGGACGGTACGATAGTAAAAAATCAAAACGACCGAAAAAAAGTGCCCACCGAGCCTGCCTGGAGTTCAGTCGTTTAGCGGATCTGATGTACTCAAGGTTCTTGTGATCGGTCCAGACGATAAAAGGTTCCCCCGCACCCTCTAACCAGTGGCGCCACTCCTCCAATGCTAATTTGACTGCCAACAACTCTCTGTTACCAATATCATAATTACTTTCGGCAGTCGATAATCGATGAGAAAAAAACGCGCAAGGGTGCATCTTGTCGTCCGAGGAAGAACGCTGGGATAGAACTGCACCTACCCCCACCTCCGACGCATCAACCTCCACCACAAACTGACGTGAAGGATCAGGGGCTACGAGAATGGGAGCTGAAACGAAGCGGCTCTTGAGGTTGGTAAATGCCGCTTCAGCAGCATTAGACCACCTGAACGTCGTTCTGGTGGAGGTTAAGGCGGTCAGAGGAGCGGCTAGTTGGCTGAAATTACGAATGAAACGTCTGTAAAAATTGGCGAATCCCAGAAACCTCTGCAGGGCCTTGCGGGAATCCGGAATTGGCCAATCTACCACAGCCTTAACCTTGTCAGGATCCATGCGTATTCCCTCGGACGAGACGATATACCCCAAGAATGGAACCGACTGTGCATGGAACGCGCACTTCTCCGCCTTGACAAAAAGCCCATTCTCTAACAGCCTCCGGAGTACTCGTCTGACGTGTTGAACGTGTTCCTGGAGAGACGAAGAAAATATCAATATGTCATCCAGGTAAACATAAATGAACTGATCGACCATGTCTCTCAACACGTCATTGACGAGTGCTTGGAAGACGGCGGGGGAGTTGGACAGGCCGAACGGCATAACCAAGTATTCAAAGTGCCCCCTGGGGGTATTAAATGCCGTCTTCCACTCATCCCCCCTTCTTATCCGAACCAAATGGTAAGCGTTGCGCAGATCCAATTTCGTGAAAAGAGACGCTCCCTGCAACCGCTCGAAAGCTGAAGACATCAACGGCAAAGGATAAGTATTCTTTACCGTGATGTTGTTCAGCCCCCGGTAGTCAATACACGGTCGCAGAGAACCATCCTTCTTACCCACGAAAAAAAATCCTGCGCCCGCGGGAGATGAAGAAGGACGGATGATCCCAGCTGTTAGAGAATCAGAAATATATTTCTCCATGACCTCCCTCTCAGGTACGGAGAGCGAGTATAACTTGCCCTTAGGCGGAGACGTACCTGGCATTAAATCTATAGCACAGTCATAGGGACGATGTGGAGGAAGAGAAGCAGCCCGAGACTTACTGAACACTTCCTTCAAGTCGAGATACTCCGGGGGCACGTTAGACAGATTCACCGACTCCTCCTGCAACATAGAACAAGAGACAGACGGACACGCAGACACAAGACAAGAGGCATAACAATGATTACTCCAAGCCGACACAGAATTCTGACCCCACTCGATCCTAGGTTGATGCCGTACTAGCCACGGGTGACCCAACACCACAGGTGCAAAAGGAGAGTTAGTGAGTAAAAATGAAGTTCTCTCGGTATGGTTACCAGAGGTAATGACAGTAAGGACACCGGTCTCCTCAGTAATCCCTGGAAGGATCTGGCCGTTCAGGGCGTTAACGGTGATGCGGTGCTGGAGTGTGATGACCGGAATCTGGAGACGTCTAGCCAGAGCATAGTCCATCAGATTGCCCTCCGCTCCAGAATCCACCAGGGCCTGGCAGGTGTGGGCCTGGTCTGCCCATCGCAGTCTTACCGGGAGGAGAGTCGCTGATGAGGATTTAATACCTGAAAGCCCACCCAACAGTAACCTCCGTTCTACTGTCGGGCTGGGTCTTTTACTGGACAGTTGACGAGAAAGTGTCCAGCCTTGCCACAGTAGATGCATAACCCTCTAGCTCTCCGACGTTCCTTCTCCTCCCGGGAAAGCCGAGCTCGACCAACCTGCATGGGTTCTTGATCGAATGAGGGGCTGACCGTGTTCTCCTCTCTGGCGCTGGCGAACTCCGGAAACTCCGGAACCAAACCCCGACGTGAACGATTCCCTCCTTGTTGAAGACGAGCGTCCACGCGTAACGCCAAGCTGATAAGTTCATCGAGACTCCTCGGTAACTCCAGGGTGTAAATCTCTCTTTGAACACGGTCAGCCAACCCATGCAGGAAGACGTCCCACTGCGCCTCTTCGTTCCAGTGGCACTCGGCCGCCAGGGTGCGGAATTCGATGGAATAGTCCGAAACGGTGTTGTTGTTCTGACGCAACTCAGTGAGTCTGCGCGCCGCCTCGCGGCCCACGATCGCGCGGTCAAACACCCGTCTCATCTCGTCCGCGAGTGCCTGGAACGAAGAACAGCAGTGATGTTGATTCTCCCACACCGCCGTTCCCCATTGAGCCGCGCGTCCGGACAACAATGTCATCACCAAGGCCACCTTAGATTGTTCAGTGGCGAAGGTAAGTGGCTGAAGAGAGAAAAAAATGGAACACTTCGTTAAAAATGCTCTACACAGATTGGGCTCACCCGCATATCTCTCAGGGGTAGGGATGCGCGGCTCGTGCAGATGGAAGTTCGGAGGGTCCTGGGGAACGGTCGGCGGGGGTGGCGCAGGGGACGCTCTCATTTGTTGGATCTGAGTGGTGAGCTCGGACACCTGCGTTACCAGTGCTTGCATGGCACGACCAGTCGCCGTCGCTTGTTCCTCCTGATGATCCATCCGTGCAGCACTGCTCGTGAGGAAATTCTGTAGCTCCGTTGTGCTTGCTGAATCCATAATGGTCAGATCGTTCTGTCAGTTGGACCAGAAAGAACGATAGGATTCAAGTGCAATGAACAACTGTTTATTCACAAAAGAATAGAAGTAGTAGGTTCAGATGGAAGTCTCAGTCTCTGGCAGGACACTGGCAACGCAGGGACGCAGATGGGCAGACTCCAGGCAATCCGGCAGGGAAAACAGGCGATCCGGGCAAACGAACAGACAGGATACTGGACAAAAGACAAGGGTGAATCCAGAGAGCCTCGACAACGATCTGACAAAGACAGGACAAACTCACACACAATAAATAGGGTGCCGTGATGAGAAACAGCAGACGCTGATCCGCTCATCAACCTCAATCACGAGCCACGCCTACCAATACACATAACCATACTCACAGCGCGAGGGCGAGACAGTGAATCCATGAACCGTGACAGGCATACTTTGATACTTACATGTTTGTAATACTTACGAGTTTGGTCTTTTATATCACTGTATTAGTCCATTAAGCTACGTTAAGCGTTTTGTCCCGACGGAAGGGGAATCGTCGAGTATGATGAGGTATTGAGGGAAACCGATTATAATCCCGTTCAGAGAAAGCTGAACATGTAGGCTACATTGGGAAATTAACAAGGAAAGTTATTGAATTAAACATAAACACAACTTTTGTGTCTTTATCATCTTTTCTGCATAATATACTGACCCAGATAATCATCACAAAAACTTGATGTATGCTCAATTGACCGTTCGCAAAAGCCACGCCCCCTAGTTATACGACCAGCGCGACAGATTGCCATGACGGGAAGAGGTATACCCGTGCGTGTGTGACCTTTTTTGAAGCAATACCTCAGCGATATCCTCCAGATCGAGGCAAAAGGGGTTACAGTATGCAGGGGAGGGATATATTCAAAACATAAAAATATGCAATGAAGGAGACACGACTACTATCGAGGCGAATGCTTAACGTTACCGGTCTCAAGCTAAATCTGAGAAACCCCATGACCTGTTAACGTTAACGTTACCTCAAATTCAACCAGCACAGCCTTGAAGAAGATTTTATAAACTGGTTGAGTGGCTAATGTTTGGAGTTAGAAATATATAACTCGCGCTGCATATTTAGTAATTTTGCCTCAGATACAGGATTATTCGCATTAACAGCAGGTTGTTCATTACCACGGCAACCGCTTGCGTGTCATGCTGAATGCCATTTTCGTGTTTAAAAAGTAGGCTAACTAAACATAAGAGACGGAAAGATGCAGCTAACCATAGCGTTATATTATTTAAGGTTATTTCTATTCGTTACGATATTGATATATGAACTGATGTTGTCAAGTAAGCTTCATGCTTTCCCCGTTGCGAACGTGCACTGTAACGTTAGTCTACGTTAGGGTGCTTCACTGCTGCTCATTTTCCCCTGAGAATATCATGTTAACAACAACCCTTTAGAAAACGTAATTCCTTTGTGGATCCTCTTGATCTGGTTTCTCCATGTTTCTTTAACTAATCTCAGTGTCTCAGTCTCACGCACGCTGCACGCGAGTTAACCATGTTCGACACATTTAACTGGGAGTGGGGCCGTCCACACTGTTTTATCCATTGTAGGCACCACTCAAGTTGTGTTTTCGGCTTTGGAAACGGAAAGAACACAACTCCTCCAGACAATCTCTCGGGGTACCTCGTGTCCGATTTACAAACGCCGTAGGCGCACCGCTTTATCATCTTGCTTGGAGTCAATGTTTGACGGACCTGCTCACATAGTAACGGTTGCTATGATGTGTGATTGGACAATGGCCATTTTGTGGGAGGGGCCTGCGAACGGTCAATTGCTGTAAATGAGTTTTTATGAATGAATGGCTTGCTCTAACTGTTGCTCTGGTCTTCAACAACACGCGCTTGCACCCCCTGCTGGTGAGGTCGACCAGTCTATGAGGTCGACTAACAGCAGATGGAGATTATGCTCGGTAATCTACTGCTTTTCCTGCAGTTCCTGGATGTCAACGTTGAATTTACTGTAGAATTTGTGGAAGCGAATTTGCAAAGCGAAATAAAATGGACCGAAAATTGCCTGTTGAATATTAGGTTGTATTTTTAAACAGTTTGAATATTTTGGAAGTGAAATATGAAAGGTGAATAAGGATTATTGTATTTTTAATAATGAAAATGTGTTTGAAATGTTTTGAATTGAAATATTCACTGCTTAAATATTCAATCATGCTGAATTTCAGCCCATAAAAATGCAAGCCCTTAAAATACAATGCATTAAAATGCAAGCATGGTTAATGCAATACCTATTAGTGCAATTCAACTGGCTTTTTTGTTTCAAAAACATTTGGCATTATTTTACTTCCATATTTGTATCAATGTAGAAGTCTTTACTGTCACTTTTGACCAATTTGATGTGTTCATGCTGAATAAACGTATTAATTACTTTTTTAAAAATCTTACTGACCCCAAATCTTTGAATAGAATAGCATATGGTACTAAATGATTGGCATATATGGTATTTGCATGGTCCAGGGTGCTTCAAAGAATGCATGATACAATGTCAAAAACAAAAACATGGTAATACCATAGAACCATGTCCAAATTAATACATGGTAGGCTACATAATACATAACTATAGTTTTTCATTAACAAAACATGATTAAAGTTTGTATCATATTGTATACCTGTTATTAGAAGTTTAAGTTTTGATGAAGCAAAAACTTATCCTTGACTATGTAATGTTCCCTTCTCTTCGTTATATTTGCAGTGAAGTCACGGCTTTCGTATGCTGCAGCCAAATCATGGTAAGAAGGTATTTTCTTTCAACTGCTCAATTTCAGAGGCTATCTTCTTTCTGAAATTTTCAAAAACGATTCAATAAACAGGCTGTCTGAAATACCCAGACAGTTTGACCAAATTTCAGATTCAAATAGAAACACTTCCCTCCTCCTCCCCTGGGATTTTTGTGAAGATCAACGCGGACCCTCTTATGCATGAGTGGCCTTAAAAGTTCAGTAGCCTATGTGGTTTGGAATATGGATGGGTATGATGATGATTCAATATATGGGATACGTTTTTGCAGTTCAGTTGATTGCTCAATGAGAATATGATTTCAACGATGTCAAAAATATTTTATCCGCCTGTTTTATTTATCTTGTTTTACGGATGTGTAGACTTATACTGGAAAACTTGACAAAATAATTTATTAGCTTATTAAATATTTTTACTTTGTTGTTACAGTAAAAAAAAAATCTAAAACCTAAATAAAGCAGCAACAATTTTTTTTTTTTTTTTTGCAAGATTTTTTTAAAGACTCATCCGGTCTGCACTTTTGGGTTTTTAATTGTTGGTTATTTTGCCATCATGGATTCAGACAACTGAGCTCAACCAATAATATTGCTATTCCTAACTACTCCACATGATGGCACCTGAAGTAGCCTACTCTATTCTACAGAATACCTTCCTGCACTTTGAAAAAAGTTATTCTTTTTTAATTTCTTTTTTAATTTCTTTTAAAAGTTTTGAATCAAGTACTAAATTAAGTATAAAAACCGCAAATACAAACTGAACTGCTATTCGCTTGGTTTGTTCGTTCGTAGGCTATCTTGTAAATGATATTTGCACTGTCACAGATATTAAATATGTATATTAAAGCGAGGAAAGTGTAGTAATCACTAATTTACTGTTAAAGTAAATGCAATAATGTTCACTGAATTCCAACAATGAACCCGTTTACAAGGAACATTTTTCGTGTTTCTAATTAAATATGTGTTTAGGCAAACTTGGATTTATAGCCTGCAATCACACTTTGATGAGTTGCTTCTTGTATTTTGATCTGAAGGTCTGTCTGAAGAAGCAGAGATTTGCTGATTTTCTTTCTTTCAATCACCTGTGCCAAGCTGCAATCTCCTTCTGTTAAAAAAAAAATATAGGCCTAACTTTGATGCTACCTGTCTTCTCGATGTGTAAATAATTAAAATTGATGAATTATGTTTCAATAAATAGTCTATTGTCTACTATCTTGCAGTCTACTTGTATTAAAATATTACAAAACTCGACATTATTAAAAAAAAAAATCAACTCATTACTTCATGTGACTTGATATCAATTTGTGATGTGTTTATTTTTGTCACTGTGACACCGCCGTGACAGCCCTTCCCTGACGTCAACACTGAGCCTGTGTGAAATGGTTGCGCGCATGCGCAACGCTGCAGACCTCGACTAAATTGAGGTCTTTGTTGAGATCAAAAAGACAAATCTTGCTCGAGCTTTTCAGATATCTCAGGGATATTTCGTGAAACGACAACTGTGTTGTATACAATCGCGAGCCTGGTGAAATCCCAAACACGAACTCAAGGATGTTAGCATAGCTGACAACATCGGATGTAACGTACATAAACAAACACATCGCTGCCGTTTTAAGGTGGTATTTTTTTAGCGCAGCTTGATTTTATTTATTTGTACAATTACGACAAGCGGTTTGCCGAAATGAGGAACTGTCATCATTTTAAGGAATAGATCTCCTCTTCATCTCCATGATATCATGAAAGAGGAGAGGAGTATTTGTATGGAAAGGCTGCCGATGGCACGCAGAAGTGGGGTTCAACTTTCCAGCTGCCTCGTCCAGACAGAGGAGAAGAGGGACGCAGAAAGAGGATATTTGTGGGCCAGCTTTATTTCACATAAATAGTCAGGCTGCAAAATTTGGAATCAGGTGGGAGATGGAGACTGTCGGGAAATTCGAGTTCAGCAGGAAGGACCTTATAGGGCACGGTGCCTTCGCAGTGGTATTCAAAGGCAGGAATCGAGAGGTGAGAAAATATCATTTGAAAATGTTTACCAAATCATTTCCATTTGCTTCCATTGGTGTCATTGTGTGTTGATAAGAATTAGTTTTTTGTTTACCTACTGGTTGCAGAACTGACATACCACCTTAAAGGCCTCGAGCAGAATACGAGATTAAATTCCCAGTATTATAAAATAGAGAGATGTGGAATGCTTTAATATCCCATTACATATATATCTGAGCTTTAAATGTGGCATTTCCATTTTTATAAATGACAATTATTCAGAGAGATTGAAATAAAGCATCTTAGCACTCAAGCCGTCCGTAGACATGCACGGACATGTTACAATATAAACTACAAGATGAATCTGTTTAACCACTTATATCATTGACATTTTCAGAAGCATGATTGGGAAGTTGCAGTCAAATGCATAAATAAGAAGAATTTGGCCAAATCTCAGACTCTTCTGGGGAAAGAGATCAAGATATTGAAGGTATGTTTTGGTTGTTTTTGGTCAGAAAACAAAATCGAGCATTTGTGTGCAAATTAATTTATCTTTGTTTTCTCTAGGAATTGAAACATGAGAACATTGTTGCATTGCACGACTTCCAGGTAGGATGATTTGTTCATGGAATTACACTGCAGATGTTTAGATGAACAGTTTTCGATTTAACCATCTAGAGAAAGTGGTTTTGTTAACTTTACTAGTCCAAATGGTATTAGTTACAAATATTTTAATAGTTATTATGGACTAAAAATGATTCAAATCTATGTTTTTGAGTGTATCACGACTTCCTTTGCATTGATTGGTTAAAAGCAGTCACTTGTTCTTCTGTTGACATGACATGTGCACTTGTTTTTAATGGCTCTGCTGCAGGGCATTGTGGGTAATGAAGTCTTAGTCACACACACACACACACACACACACACACACACACACACACACACACACACACACACACACACGTTTTATATACCAGGAAGAGAAATAAAGTTATGTTTACTCACTCGATTTGGTATTTAGAGTTTATTTGCACTCAGTGAATGCTTTTCTTGCAATGGTGTGAGTAAAACCTGTGTTGCTAGACTGGTGAAATGATTTCATTGAAGTCTTGACACGTTTTTCAAACACCTGGGTTCTTGCTATTTGCTCTGCTCTTGGGTCATCATGAGGTTAATGTGTCAGGCGTGTGTAAGTTAAAGCCAGTAGGATTACAAAAAACATGCAAATTGTAGGCCTACCTCTATTCAGTTGTAAATGCTTTGATTTGTCTCCTTTAATGCAGTCTGGGTTACTGACTTTTGAACTAATAAGCATAGTAATGTGTTTGGCTGGATAATCCCCATGTTACTTAAAAATAGGATAATAAAGAATAATTTATTCTTTATTAATTGATAAATTTTTACTAAATATATATATTATTTATAAAAAAATATAATTTATAAAAAAAAATTATTACTTAATAAGCTTTAAAAAAAATAATTGTACCTATATTTCATTGTTTTTATTTTAAGTATTTTCCCTTTGTTTTTGCAATAAATTTTTAACAAGTATTATATATTTTTATATAGTATTATCTGCATCAGATCAGACATTAAAAATTCATGTCAGTTAATTACCAAAAAAAACTGCTATGCTACCTCGTTAAAGTGTCAAATACCATTTTACCTTGATAGTCACTAAGCGACTGAAGAATTTCCATATCCATGCGGTTTACGTAGTACCGTGGTGCTTTTTTTGGTTAGTATTTACAGTTTACACTGAGGTTTGATGCTGCTTTTGTCTCCATTCATGTCAGTTTTTTTAACGAAGTCTCACACTCAGGTGTTGCTTTTAAGAGCTGCAGCTCAAGTGTCTCAGCATATTTCAGCCACATGCTTCTCTGATCTGACCTCTTCTCACATCTCCTGGAAAGTCACACCACTTTCTTCTGTGGGGTCGACTGTCTGTGAAGTGTCACGTGACAAACTTGAGCTTGTTTGTTCTGGATGAACCCGGCAAGAGTTAATGTGGTCATCTCTCCCTCGCAAACACAGAAACAAGCTAAGTTTCAGCCAGAGTTTATTTTTAGTGCATCAGAGCCATGTGGTTTTTAATATCAAAGAGAAATATAACCATTGTCTTCCTACAGTTAAATGTGTGTAAATCGGATCTTAACAGGTTCGGTAGCATTTCAGGTGAACTGTAGCGTTCAAAATATGATGGTTGCTATTTTAAACGGGATAAGCAACAAAGCAAACATGTACTAAATTACAAATGTCCTCTCCAGAAGCAGTTTAGTAGGGTCCCTACTGCATCTGTGGTTAAATTCAACATTAGCAGATCTCACGGGCATGCTGTGTTCATAAGCAAAGCTCACTTTATCACCCACATGAACATCAGTCATTTAGGCACCAAGCAGTCTGTGAGTTATGCTGGGCTTGTTGGGTTTTCCCAGCTGAATCGCCAAGCTCGTTCAAGCGCTAGTTGTCATTAAACAGTGATGTTTGGCCTAGTTTCTGTCTGACTACACAGCCAACTGAGGTCTATCTTCTGTGGCAGAAAGTAAAACATCGGAAACGCTGAGTCAGCAGCATACGCCAGTCACGGATCAGCCGATCTGGCTGATTGTTTGCAGGCAGACACCAGAATGGGGGAGGTCATATGTTGCTAAGTGATAAGGTCATTCTAAGTGGGCTACCCTGTATTTTTTCGAGAGGCCTCGGCCATGGGCTCAGGAAATAACAGGATTATGCTGCTGTAAAAGCTGACCTGATAGCACAAACAACCTGTCCTGATAGCACAAACAACCTGTCCTGTGGGACTGATGGCAATTGTCTGGATCATTTAATATTTAGGACTTTGACTATTTCGGAGAAGCCTATCTGACATGGTTTTAAGAAAATATCATGCATTTGTTTAGTTTAGTCTGTTCATATGCACTGATGTTAATCGGTGTTCTAAAGCCTATAGACTGGCATTGCTGCTTTGTTGTTCTCTGAAAAAGGATTACCAGGTTTAAAAACATTATCTAAAACAACGTTTTATCGGTGCATGCTAGGCTCATATCATATGTAAAGGGATAGTTCACTCAAAAATAAAAATTCTGTAGTTTACTCTTTCAAAACCTATATGACTGACTGACTTCTGTGGAACATAAAAGAGAGAAATAATGTCTTAGTGTTTGTTTGTCCATACAATGGAAGACAATTGTCACCTAAAATGTTACCTAAAACAAAAATTCTCCAAAATATCTTATTTTGTGTTTGGCAGAAGAAAGTGCATGACATAATAAATATGGTATCAGTTGATATAATAAAAATTACAACTTCAGTCATTTCTAATATCGTGCATTCTCATTTCTTTTATTTTTACATTCAGGTTGCATTTGCTGTCATCTAATATGGAATGATATTCCGGACATTAGCTATTCAAAAGGAATTGCAAATACAATTTGCAATTCCTTTTGAATAATGTCCGGAATATCATTCCATAATCTAACGCTCAATCTAGTTAATCTTTAAAAGCAGTAACAATTTAATAACACATGTAATCTTTGGAAAATCTCAGAAAGATGATTATTTAATGTTCATACTGTACATTTTTATTGTGATGATGACTACATTCATTTGCAGCATTTAAAGCTATTCATTTTAGTTTTGTATTGTTTTATTTACATTTTTCTCTTTCGATCTTCATTTTTAATACTGACTATTTTGAGGAATTATCAGCTTATTGGTATCAGCCAGAGTTTTTATATTAGTTAACCTCCACTCAACTCAATACTCAACAGTATTAAGCTTCGGCAGATAACTGGTGCTGTTCTATGGACGATATATTCTTGGGGGATGGGCTCTTTTGTCTTTAACCAGTAAGAAACCCCCCGGAACACCCTAGCAACCACACAGCATGGACTAAATCCACTCATAAACCATTAGGTAATCACACAACACCCTAGCATCGTTCTAAGCACCACTCACATTTCACAGCATCAGCACTGTCAGTACCTTCTTGTGTCTGAGTGAGCTTCAGTGGTGTGTGCTGTGGCTGCGTTGAATTGAAATCTGTCACACCATCACACAGTTAGCACAGTGTTAACAAAGCTTATGACCTTTGCCCTCCCCTGGCCTGTATTAGCCCATTATGACCCAGTGCAGAGAAAACACGCTCACGCCATATGTGGATTAGTGTTAGGCAACTGCATTTGTAAAACACACAATACCGGTTCCACTGTAAACATGTTCGTCTATTAAAAGTCTAAAAGTCAACATACAAACAATGTTATGCACAAATGTTGAATATATATTTTAAAATACATTAATCTGCTGTAATGGCCACCTGTCTGTCCCAGTTTTTGAATCTCATTACTCGTGTCTCTTTCTAGGAAACGGCAAGCTCTGTGTACCTAGTGATGGAGGTAAGTGGGCCTGTTTTCCCACTGTCTTTTGTTGTTCATCTTGTCTGTCTTGTACCTGGTAATGCCTGCAATTTGCCGTGCCCTGGGGCCTATGGAAGACAGCTGCAGTTGTTAATAACACAACACCCGTAGATATATAAACCTGAATTCATGGTGAAATTCAACTTCCTGTAAAGGCCACGCTACCTAGTCAGCTTTCAGAAAAGCTCCATGGAAAAGCAATGGGGCAACTGGGATACCCATCATTAGTGGACAAAGGGAAATAATGGCCAATCTTTTCTGAGTGGCTTGTTTTAATATGCATCTGAATCGTCTCTCCCCATGCAATGAACTAAGCCCCATTTAGATGCAGGTTTTGTTATACAGCATTGTTGTGTGGTGCTGTTGTTCAAAGTAAAAAGATCAATGTTCTTTCTTTAACTGCAGTACTGCAATGGGGGAGACCTGGCTGACTACTTGCACTGTAAGTGGTACATTTCATTTATCATGCTTTGAATTCATTATGGGATTTTTTTGCTCACTGCACACCAGCCTTCTTTAGTGAATTGTGTGTTCATTCTTAAAGGGATGGTTCACCCAAAAATGAAAATTCTGTCATCATTTACTCAGCTCATGTCGTTGCAAACCCGTAAGACTTTCGTTCATCTGTTTAAGCATGTTCTCCTGTTATGCAGCGCGTTTGAGCTTCCACAAGAACCAATGAGGTTTGTTCTCGTGCGTCAAGCAGGTTCGGTTGAGATTCTGTTTATGTTCGCTGATCAATGTGAATAAAAGCCTTAATTAAATCTGCTCATCATATAAAGCGATCGAGTCTCTTCAGAAAATTTGGACTAAACCACTCAATTCATTTGGATTAGTTTTACGATCTCTCTATGAACTTTTTGAAACATCAAAGTGGTAGTTGCGTAGCTGTCAATGGAGGGACAGAAAGCTCTCAGATCTCATCAAAAAGATCATAATTTGTGTTCCAAAGATGAACGAATGTCTTACGGGTTTGGAACGACATGAGGGTGAGTAACTAATGACAGAACTCTCAATTTTAGGTGAACTATCCTTTTAATACATAATTATTTGTTTTAAGATTGCAAACTTTCTAAAAGAACATCTGCTTTTTTTGAGTAGAGAGGCAAGTCCTAGCTTTAAATGCTGAAATTATTTGCTTGCGTGATGAAACAAATTATATCGGTTAATTTCAAAAAGCATGCAAAGCGTAACTCAGGAAGTTAGGCCAGAAGGGTTTAGGGTTTGTGTTTGTGCATGTATGTTTTGTTTAAAGCGGTCTGAGGAAGCTGTAACTGTTATCTGCAGGGTGTGAGTATATTTTCAGAGGAAGTAGTTGCTCTGAAAATTCCAGACAAAACCATTTTTGTTCTTTATGGAATCTGACATTTCAGTTCAGATCAGACAGAGAGGTTGAGAAGAAATATGTGAAACACTACAGCATATTGCATTGCTTAAGTTATATATGCAGTGTGTGTGTAGTAACTCATTTTAATGTATAGACAACAGGTTTCCAGTGCTGTCTTAGTTGATATGCATTGCACTGTGGAAGGATTGCATATTCCATTTACATTCAATTTGCATGTAAAAAAGTCGTTATATGGACTGTCTGATATAGTATGAAACAGTAGAGTCAGGGCCAGGTGATATATCAGAAAACATTATCTCAATATTTTTTCGCCTTTTGATGGTATGCTTGTTATGTATTTGTTCTGAAATGTCTTAAATGTTGATATATTTTTGTCAATGAGATGTCCAATGTTTAATGCAAGGCATGCATTCATTAACAATCTATTTAAATATCAATTTAGGGCTCAGTAATTATTATTTTTTAAAGAATTTAATACTTTTATTCAGCAAGAATGCATTCAATTATTAAACTGATCAAAAGTGCAAAATATGCAAAAATGCTAAATAAGTTCTTTTGAACTTTCTATTCATCAAAGAATCCCGGAAAAAGGTTTCACAGTTGCCACAAAAAAATTAAGCAGCACAAACGTTTTCAAAATTGGTAATAATAAGAAATATTTCTTGAGCAGCAGTTCAGCATATTAGAATGATTTCTGAAGGACTTGAAAAATATATACATTTATTTATTGTATTTATTTTAAATATAAGCCTATATAAATTATAAATATAAGCCTAACCATGTCCCTTTGGGGGCTCTGTAGAATGTGGTACTCATTTTCCGTGCCTTTTGCGAATTCGGATTAAGGCTTCTAGCACCAGCAAAATCTTCACAAATGTATTGTATTGTCAATAGGAATCGCCTAGCCCTAATGAACTCTTTCCTCTGATGCTCTTTCAGCTAAGGGCACTTTAAGCGAAGACACCATCCGAGTATTCCTGCAGCAGATCGCTGGGGCCATGAGGGTCCTTCAGGCCAAAGGGATCATCCACAGAGACCTGAAACCCCAGAACATCCTGTTGTCCCATCCTGCAGGCCGAAAGTCCCACTCCAACAACACCTGCATCAAGATAGGTGAGTGTGTGTGCACGCCTGTTTTTATTATTTACTTTCAGCATTAGAACCTCTAGATACCACATCCATATGCTTGAGGAGGTCTGATGTTTGTAGATTCAGCCTGGTTTGTTTGTTTGTGTTTTGCTTGAGGATTTCAATGAAGTCTACAAACTCTATTGCAAATTGAATTGCTTTAGCCCAGTGATAGAATTATGTTCAGTAATATGGAAATATGTTACTATAATAAATAAAACAATATACTGATTTGATTTTAAAGCCACTCTTCACGGCCTGTTCTTTTATCTAAACCTGGGTTTGCCATTACCCAGAGTGTTTTGCTTCACCAGCACAGTTTCTAAGATCTTATTTTGGTCTCTTTAGCTGACTTTGGCTTTGCACGGTACCTCCAGAACAACATGATGGCCGCCACACTCTGTGGGTCCCCAATGTACATGGTATGAATTGTACATTTTTCTTCATTTCAGACTTTGCACATTTATGCGCATCACTGAGATTATAACTCTGAAATGCTGTTCACCAGGCACCTGAGGTTATCATGTCACAGAACTATGACGCCAAGGCTGACCTGTGGAGTATAGGGACCATTGTGTTTCAGTGCCTGACTGGAAAGGCTCCATTTCAGGTACTCACCATTCTGTGAGAATATGCACTTTAAGTTAACTGTTTAGTTGTCATTTTCAAGTTTGAGATACGATGCATCCATGCCATGATTTGGAAAATTACTTTTAGTAAGCTTGTTTTGATTGTCTGTCCATCAGGCCAGCAGTCCACAGGACCTCCGCTTGTTTTATGAGAAAAATAAAAGTCTTAGCCCAAAGTGAGTGCATATCTTATTGAGTTTGATTGCCAGCGACACTTTTCAGATTAGTCTTGGAGTACATATTCTGCTAAACCTTGTGTAAAAGTCCATCTCTTGCTGTCTTTCTCTACAGCATTCCCAGAGAAACTTCCAGTCATCTCAGACACCTGCTGCTTGGCCTCCTGCAAAGGAACCATAAGGACCGGATGGACTTCGGTCAGTATCCTGTGTGTTTATGCCCACCAATATTTGTTATTTATAAGTTTAGTTTTGGCCATAGTTCTGTTATTCACCATGCTGTCTTTTTGAAGTGTTTGTGAAATATTTCTGTTTTTATAGATGAATTCTTCAGACACTCCTTCTTGGAGGCAAGCTCCTCTATGAAGAAGTGTGAGTTATTACACTGCCATTTTAAACAATGTCTTTACTCTATTCTAATAGACAGTAAAAGGAGATGCTTAACCTTCAGAACATGTTTAGAGTCCAATTAAATATTATTATTTATAAAATATGTTTTATTTTCTGTCAGGTTTGCATCCTTGGTACTAAAATTTGGTTTAAACCCCTGATTCTTTTCAATAGATTTTAAATAAGCATCCAAATTAAATTGACCAAATGTATCAAGTTAATCAATATGATCAATATATATATATATATATATATATATATATATATATATATATAAAAATATAATAATTATGACATAATTAATTATAATCATTAAAACGCCAGAATGGGCAACAGAGTTAAATAAGAGGATAGCAAAACTGGGATCGTTTGTAGCTATTCATAAACATTTTTCCCACATAAAATAAAGAAAGCTGATTTTTATTTTTCTTGCAGTATTTTTACTTACCGGTACATGGTTTAATGACAGATACAGTCATCATTGCAGTTTGTGTAAAAATTGAGAAAGTGCAATAAGATCATTACTTGTCTTCCAAGTCGAAAGGGTCCAAATGATGTTTGGATTTATTTATTTAATGGGTTACAGGATTGCAAAATAAACACAACTAGATATTTTGTTTTTGGTCATTAAAATTAGTTAAATTTACTTTTTATTACAATTATTTGTATATTTATTTTATATGAATTGTATAGGAACTTAAATGAACCGAATTTATATGATTGTAATTTTCGGGTACAGTTGATAAGGTTGAGAAGTGGGCAACTTAAAGTCATCTGACTCTGTAGTGTGCTGTATTTATGGAAAGTACCAGCCGTCTTCCAGGATGTTAAATGCCTGTGTGTATCTTCACAGCTGCTCCAGTGACCGTGACTTGCTTTCCCAATTCAGCCTCTGCAAGCTCATGCAGCAGTTCGTCTACTTCACACCTGGCCTCTCCTCCTGTAAGTGTGTGTGTGTGTGTGTGTGTATTTCATTAGAATGATCAATGTCAGGTTTGTGTGTCTTGCACTGATAAATGTTGACGTGTCAGGAGTTTGTCACACACATGAAGATAAATAAGCACAGCAAGCAGCTGCCTCGTTGAACAAAGACACACTTTCTTAACATTTTATGGTGGCTTGTAACAGTAATCCGTGATAGGAGCCACATGTTAATCAGCTCTGTATTTTGTGGCATTTTATGGGTCTCATGGTGTCAGAATGCTGTATAGAGGTCAGTGCTTCAAAAGTAAAAACAGTAATATTGTGAAATATTATTACAATTTAAAATAAACGTTTTTAATTTTATAATGTCATTTTTTTTCTTAATATTTTTGTCGATTTTTTTTCTAGTATTCTTTGAATAGAAAGTTCATTTTGAATTTGAAATAGAAATAAATAGAAAGTTTTTATTGTATCTTTTTTATCAGTTTAAGTATTAATTTCTTTCAAAACGAATCTTACTGACCCCAAATTTTATACTGTAGTGTATGTAACCCCTGAAAATCTATATAAATTATATTTAAGGATATTCCACCAAACTTTGTAAAAATTGTCTGTCAAATAGCTTTATCAGAGTAGTAAGTAATCTTTTAAGATCTAGGGGAATAGAATGTAAAACTCAAATGTTACATTACTGTTAGATGTGAGTGGGTGAACAGAAACAGCCATGGCGCATATGTATAAGTGCCAAAAGACATTGGGTTTTATTTACGAAAATTCGATGCAGTCTGAGCTATTTACAGTATATTTATTAAAGACGAATAAAGAAAGGAAACAGAAAAAAACAAATAAAAAAGGGAAAAGGAACCTGAGTGGCACCAAATCAAATAACCAATCAAAACCCCCAAAAAGAATTCCCTCCAACCTAATTCCTAAGCCCTCTAACCTTGGGAGAGAAAGAGAGAGAGAAAACACAGAAAAGAAGCACCAAAACGCTTGTGGAATGTAACATTTATGATCTCTCTTATACTTTAAAAGGAATGTAAACGTATTAGCAGAGCTGTTTATTGCCAATTCAGGATACAAAGGATCTGTATTGGTGTAACATTTGTTCTCATCCTCTTATATATTTTGTAGCAATCCCTTGCAGAGATCCAGCAGGTCCGTGCAAAGGCGTTAGCCTCCCCTACCCAGGATTCTCCAGGATACCTGCTGAAGGACTCGGAAGGTGCCGGAGGCGGCAGCAGTAGCAAGAACTCGTCCTGTGACACTGATGATTTTGTCATGGTTCCAGCTCATTTCCCCAGTAAGCCTGTAAAAACTTCCTCACTCACAAGAAAATTGTGTCTGTCCTGGTTAAGTGGGAATGCTGGGTATTTATCATCTTTTTTCCCCCCTCCGTCTGTCTTTGTAGGTGAGCTTACCTGTGACATGCCGACAGGAAAGGTTAACCAAGACAGTCTGATGTATAGTGGGTAAGAGCTCAATTGAACTGTGATGCTCATGCATCTGATGCAGGTTTGAATGCGGCTTGTAACATAATCCTTCAGAAATCATTCTAATATGCTGATTTGGTGTTCAAGAATCATATTTTATTATTATCATCAATGTTGGAAAAAAAGTTGTGCTGCACTGTGATACTTTGTCTTTACTGCCCTTTTTTATCGATTTAACACATCCTTGTTAAAAGAATAAAATAATTAAAGGGGTCAAATGATGGTTCTAAAAATAACATTATTTTGTGTATTTGGTTTAATGCAATGTGTTTTCGCGGTTTTAGGTAAAAAAAAGTCATTATTTTACGCATACTGTACATTACTGTTGCTCCTCTATGCCCCGCCTTTCTGAAACGCGTTGATTTTTACAAAGCTCATCGTTCTGAAAATCGCTGTGTGCTCTGATTGGCCAGCGATCCAGTGCATTGTGATTGCCATTGTGAATGGCAAACCTTAAGCGTGAGATGGAAATGTCACAACCCATATCATATTTGGAACATCAGCTCCCAAACCAATAATGACAGATGATAATGTTGTACTACCTTATCTATTCGAGCCAAAATCTGAACCGGAAAATGCAGATGACCAAGCTGATCGATCAACTTTGCCAGCGCGACTGGACCAGATCGTATCAGATTGGTAATGTTTTATTTCATTGGGGACATAATTACTGATTATAATGACGTATACTGTCTTTTTACACGTCGCGCCGCGCTACGGGTGTGTATGTAAACATAAAACTATGTCTGCATTTGTGATCGTAGAGACGACAAGCAAGCACTACTCTATACTGCTCAAAGCTTGCGTTTGAATAGTCAGTAGCAAATTCTTAAAATAGGAAAACATATTACAGGCTGTGTCTGTGAGTCAGAAGCGCCAGACTGTACTTGCAAATATGGAATTGCTTTTTAGAATCAGCTTTGTGCACAGCCGGCCTTGTACTCTCCCAGGTTCTGGAAACAGTCCTCCGAAAAATGCGCAGCACACAGTCAAACATTTTAGTTGTACTGTTCTGGAACAGTGTTGTAAATAAAGCTTAAGCACTGGTTTCTAATTGTGTCCGTCAAACAAAGTAGTTTGGTTTTCGCAAAGAAAAACACAGCGTCTCCACGACATGGCAGCGCCGGCGGCAACAATAATACAGCGAGAATAAAAGTTACGCCTTCTTTCTTTGCGTATACATTTGGATGGTGTTATGAAACACACTGACGTAGATTTGTGGGGGCGTGTTTGAACGAAGCGTTTTAGGAAAGCGTGGCTGAGCCTGAACTTTCTAAAGAATATCTCTTTAGGTTTGACACTTTGAGCTTTGTTCTGCAGATCTTATACTTGCACTAACAGCTACATAACACACTAAAGAAAAAGGAAAACATGAAATCGCATCAAATGACCCCTTTAATCCCCCCCAAAATCTTACTGACACCCAACTTTTGAATGATAGTGTAAAGTTAGTTGTGTAGCTGGAATAATAAGATTTTCCGTTTGATACGCTTAAATGGAGTTAAATTCTTTCACTAATTAACCACGCTTTACATCTTCTTGAGTAATCGTCTGGAATGAATCTTCTCCTTACATTCTCCATCTCTGTCCTGCTTTAGGAGTTCACTTCTGGCATCTGGAGGTCAGTGCAGTCAAGTTAAGACCCCTCCACGCTCTCCATCCTACAGCAGCTCTCCAGGACCCAGCGGGTATGAACACAGAGCTTTAAAAAAGAAAAGAAAACAGAATGATTATTTAATTTGTTTTTTTGTAAGCTAGTGGGTTTGACTAGTCAAAATAATTATTTATATTTGTTTGTGTATATATAAATAAATAATGTATATCTTTTTTTTGTGGCGGTGCTTTAAATACTTAAATAATTGAAAAATAGTTTAATAATTTAAATTTTTTACTTTTTTAAATGGAAATAAATGGTGCATAATTTGTTAAAGTAAGTATAGTAAGAACTCTGAATACTTTTTCTAGTCTCCTCATTGAAAAAACAAGTTATAACAAATTATTGCAGAGAAATAATTCATGCATTCGCTAATTTATTAATTATATTGCTACTTGCTAAAAAAAGTAAAAAAGTATTGTGATTGTGTGTTAATGAGTTCAAAGGGAAATTATATAAATAACATTTTATAGTAATCAGTGTGTTGAAAGTATTAAGATTTAGACAACCCACCTGTACATTTTGAAAATATATAGTTTTACACTTCCCTGCACGCAAGTTGCATAAGTATAAACCATATGCCATTTTCAAGTTTGCACATTTGTTCATGTAGAAGCCAAGACTGATTTCCTCCTGCCCTAGCTAAGGCTAATCTTTTCACTGTTTGATTTCTGGGTCTTTGAAGATTGGGGCCTTTGCCAATAGGGCAAGTGCCAGTGAGTCCTCGATTGGCATGAAGATTGCATCTTTAATGGGCACAGATCGTCCTGTTCTCCTTCATTATTAAATGAAGCCCATGAAACCCAGCTGACTAATTTGTAGTTCCTATCCAGAAACGTCCTGTGAGATATTAAATGATTTTATTTTAGCAATGGCAGCTGGAGGATATGCTGATGTCAGTGCTTTTATGTTTTACCATGTTTCTCTCTCTCTCTCTCTCTCTCTCTCTCTCTCTCTCTCTCTACTCAATCACTCAATTTATTTGGCTCTCCCTCTAATGTTTTATTTCTGCCTCATTCTCAGCAGGCCGAGTGAGTTTTCTGGGAGTAACTATGGCAACTATGGGCAGTCTGTTCCCATTCCAGTCCCCACTCAGATTCACAACTACCAGCGCATGGAGCAAAACCTCCAGTTCCCAGGTCAAGAGGGCTCTCCACGGTGAGTGAAACCATATCCGTGTATACTAAGGGCAAAATTCCCTCTTGAAATTGTGATTTGAATAGAGTGCAACAGTCATATTTTTTCACTTTATAAAAATGAACATTCTCATCAAAATTTGAATATTCTGATTATTTTAAGTAAATATTTTGGAAAGTATTTGTCTATAAAATGGAAATTAATTCATTACATATAATTATTTAATTGTATATTCCTGGAAATACTCCAATTTTTTTGTATAATAACATGTTTAGAGGTAATTCATACAGAAAATGAAACGTTAAAATGACCAATGCATAACCAATGCAGCTATACATGAATTTCTTTGAATATCGTTTTACTCAAATTTAAATGATTTTGTACCTACGTTTTAATTTAAATTAGCCTAAGTTCAAATGGAATTTAAAGGCATGTATTCATTACTCCTTTCTTTCTTGCTTTCATTCTTTCTTTCTTTCTTTCTTTCACAGATCTGCCACGGTCCAGCGATGCGGTAGCGGGAGCTTTCTGACCTGTGGAAGGACAGGACCTTCTCCTCCTCAGCCTGGTTGTGCTCTCACTTCTCGCAGGCTGTCCACAGGAGGCACAAAACCCTTCCAGCTCTCTCCACAGGGTGAGTGCCACTTTCTTTGGCCTAAAGCCTCAGTCATGTCATTGTAGCTAAATATGATTTAGCTGTGTTTCTGAACAAACTCTCTGGCTCACTCTCTGCTCTGCTTTTGTCTCAAAAGTGGGCACCATTCCTGAGTTGCCAGGCCAAATTTGCCCAGCGAGTACAGAAATGGTTCATAGGGGCTCTCGGGGTGGAGGTAAAATAATTTTTCCTCTGTTTGCACTCTTTTGTTGTTTTTTAAAGGAACATCAGTATTTCATAGCCCAGTCATTTTCCATTGTGTAAATGTTGCATGTCAAGAAAGTTGGAAAACGATTGTATTTTTGTATTTTTGGATGACGACTCTTTCACTCTTCCCGGCTGTTTAGAAAGCAAGGCTCGGCCACAACAGCAGGGTCTAGGTACGCGGCTCAACAGCGCCCCCTGTTTGCTGGAGGCGACTGGTGGGTGCAGGCAGAAGATCAGGAAGCAGCATTCAGATCCAGTGGTAGCTCCTCAGGGAAACATGATGCCCTTTAGGACCCTGCACTCCTCACCCAGGCTCAGTGAACTTATGCAACGCAACCCCCTACCAACCATCCTGGGTTCTCCTTCCAGAGTAAGATCCATATTTCTGTTTGTGTGGCCATGAGCTCCCAGTTTTACACTCCTGTCCAAAGGTGTGAGTTGGTTCGAATTTTTTTTTTTTATGTTTCGAAAGAAGTCTCTTATGTACAGAGCCCCTAAAGTGAAGGAAAAAAATATGAGATGGAGGAAAAATTATTTGTCAATACATTTGCGTTTTCTTGCAAATGTTTTTATTACCTCGAGAAACTTCACGTTCCCTCGCAAAAACGGTTTGTGTTCCCCAGAGAAACTTTCCGTTTTTCCACCACCATGTCCCTTTAGGGGCTCTGTACTTGTGCTCACTAGGGAAGCATGTATTTGATCAAAATACAGTAAAAACAGCAATATTGTAAAATATTATTAACAATTTTTAAACAAGTTTTCTGTTTAAATACATTTTAAAATGTAATTTATTCCTGTGATGGCAAAGCTGAATTTTAAGCATCATTACTCCAGTCTTCAGTGTCACATGATCCTTTAGAAATCATTCTAATATGCTGATTTGGTGCTCATATTTCTTATTATTATCTTTGTTGAAAACAGTTATGCTGCTTAATATTTTTGTGGAAACCATGATACTTTTTTTCCCAGAAATTTCTGATGAAATAGAAAGTTCAAAAGGACAGCATGTATTTGAAATTGAAATCTCTTTATTTTTTATTTTGATAAAAAAAAAACGTGCGTCCTTGCTGAATAAAAGTACTTATTTCTTAAAACAAACAAAAAAGATCTTCCTGACCCCAAACTTTTGAACTGTGGTGCGTGTATGTACTGTGTAATAAATGCAAACAAATAATGTAAAAATGTCCTTTTTCCTTTCCAGGCCATGCCCCCATTTGAGTTTCCCAAGCCCCCGAGTTCCCCAAACATGGTCACGTTTCTTACCCACCAGGGCCTCAGACCAGCTCAAGGAGAGGCTAGTTTGTCACCTATCTACCATTCTGAGGAGAGAAAAGGCTTTGGGAGGTAAGAGAAGAAGAGTAGATTTTAGCTCCATTCCAAATCCTAATAAGTGGCCTTGCTGTCTACATAAACAGCATTGTAAACAAATAAAAAAAACTCTTAAGTTACTAAAACACTCTTCAAAAAGCTAGGCAGCTCTCCTTGTTTTGGAACAGAGCTATTATTTATTTTTCCTCTTATTTTGCTTTTTTATCATCTCTACTGCTCGGGACAGGTCTCATAGTGCTGGACGCCTATCTGATGTGCTGCTTATGGCGGCGTTTGGGGGTCAGCGAGGAGAAAGAAGCAGCATGGAGAATCTCAATTCCGACAGAGGCATAGACATCACAGGTGAGCTCACTGACACATTCACAATGGCCACCCCAATGTAACTTTCCCGGTAAATTACCCAAACACGGTAATGTTAATCTGTAAAATGATTTATTTCTGTCATTGAAAGTGAACATCAGTATGTAATTGGTCTTCATCTTGTAATAAAATGTTATTTTAAATGTCGAGTTATATGCAGTCTTCATTTAACACACTGTTGTTTTCCTGCTCACAGCGCCACCTGGTGGTGGAGGCATCGTGGTGGGCTCAGGTAGCCCTGCTCGAGTAGTGTTCACTGTGGGTTCTCCGCCTAGTGGGGGAACACCTCCTCAGAGTTCTCGCTCAAGGAAGTTCTCCGGTAAGTTTGTTTTTTCCCCTCCAATTTTGACTTCTTCATGATTTGTCTAAATTTAAAATGAATCCTTCAGGGTAGCACTGACCTGAGTGTCTCACAGCAGGTTCTTCAAGCTCCATTAGTCCGGTAGGGTCCCTCACCAGCCGCTACCCGCAAACAGGCCTTCTCGTGGACGGCTACGAGGGGCCCTCGAGTCCCCGCTACGGTTTCTCTGACCCCATCTCAGCCAACCTAGAAGGAGCTGTGACTTTTGAAGCCCCTGAACTACCAGAGGAGACCCTAATGGAGGTAAGCACAAAATTGACTGCATTTTGTTTTTATAGTCATGCTAACTAGTTTAAGTTTGAGTCTAACGCCACACTTCTCTCTCCACTGCAGCAGGAACACACAGAGACTTTGCACAGGCTCCGGTTCATGCTGGACTTTGCCCGATGTATGGTGGATGTGGCAGAAGCCCGGGGTGATGAGGCTCCCCAGGCCGACCCCTCTTCCACCAGCCTGCTCCAGCAACAAAGCCTGGTGGCCGACCAGATCAGCTCTTTGAGCCGAGAGTGGAGGTGAGAAGATGTACACCATGGCTAGTCTCTCACAACTATGAATCTCTCTAGTTATGGATCACAAGTGCATTTCTTCTATATATTTTGAGACCAGAAGGGCAGTTCTTCTGTTCACAAACTGTGTGCCAGTGTGGTGTAATGTGGTATAAAATCCTTTAATGTGAAAATCAACTAAAATAGCAATTTAAAGACACTGGTTCTGCGTAGAGTGGCGTTAAAAATGTGTATATTTGTGTCGTGTCAGTTATGCTGAACAGTTGGTGCTTTACATGAAGACGGCAGAGCTTCTGTCATCTTCAATAAACACAGCCATGGAAGGAATCAAGCAGGGAAAACTCTACCCCTCTACCACCGTCAAACAAGGTCAGCAGTTTAGACACTTTCTTCTCACCATCATCATAGTGTGCACAACAGTGGCCATCCACTTTTTAAGCATAGTTCCTATTCATTTTCTCAGTAGGCATTAAAAATTCATTGACTATGTTTACATGCATCCTCATAATCTAATGAGATTTAGGCAATATTAATGGAAAAAACTGATGACTAGTCAATGAATAGAAGTACAATATAATATATTTACAATGTGCAATTTAAGTAAAACAATACATTTGATGTTTAAAGCAAAATATTTAAACATGTATACAAGTCATTTGGGGGTGTCTTATTTATTTGGAAAACCCTGGTGCAGGGAGACTGACTCATTCGCAATTCTTTATGGGACTAAGATACATTAAAGATACATTGTCAAATACTTGAGACTAGTTCTAATATCAAAGTAGTTATTAATATTATATTATTAATAATAATTATAATATTATTATTATTGTCCATGCAGTGGAACTGAGGGTGTTTACACTTTGATGTTTTTCAGTGGTTAGGAGGTTGAATGACCTGTATAAGTCCAGTGTGATGTCCTGCCGCTCTCTGAGCGCTCAGCTGGAGCGATTCTTCTCCCGTAAACACAAACTCATGGACCACATCAACAGCATCACCGCAGAGAGGCTCCTCTTCAGCCACACCGTACAGATGGTAAGAAAGGTTCCAAAGGGTGGTTTTCACAGCCATGCCATAGAAGAACCTTGTGCTCCCCACACAATGTTGTAGTGACGGTTCTTAAAAGAACCATTTGTACTAAATGTGAAGAACATTTAAATCTAAAGCTCCGTTTTCCTCAATAAATAACGTTTTCTGCAATGGAAAGGTCCCATGGATGTTGAAGGTTCTTCAAGGAACCATACCAATAAAGAACCTTTATTTTTAAGAGAGTGGTCTTGAAAAATCAGGGAATTTTGAAATTGTGACTTTAGGGTTCTAGAAAATACTTTTTTTCCTAATTATGCTCAGTAGAGCTGGATGATTAATTGTTAAAAGATTGCGATCTCAATTCAAACACCTACACGATCTTATTCTTAAATGACAATGATTCGGCTATTAAAATGATATTATAATGATCATAGCAGAACATTCAAATCCTGTTGGTGCTGCCGCTGACCCAGAGAGAGATGTATGAAACAGCTGCATAAACAGGCTCTTCAACCACACATTATCAATTTTATTTTTATTTTTTTGCATGACACTTAAAAGATTGTATTACATTGTTACACCAGTAGGTGGCGACAAGTGACCATTGAAAAAGATTCGTCAAAAAGGCTGATTTATCCACTAATTAAAACAAGTGAAGTCTTTGAAAAAGTCATTTAAAACCATTTTTAAAACCGATTTAAAAAAAAAAAAATGTTTTACATGGACTGCAGAAATAAACATTGTGTCAGAAGCTCTAGTAAATGACATGCTATTTTGTTTAGTTATCTATTCAAAATCATGGGAGAATCGTGATCTCCGTTTGAAACACAAAAACCATGATTCTCAATTTATCCAGAATCGTGCAGCTCTGATGCTGAGCTGTAAAAAACACTGTTTCTTTTTTGGATTTGTTCTATGTTGTCAGCCTTTTTCTATTCCTAATTCCTAATTTTAGCTTATAGCTACTGTTTGTCGAGTGTATTTAAGAAGTTGTCTGGTCTTACAGGTGCAGGCGGCTGCTCTGGATGAGATGTTTCATCAGGGGGAAGCCTCAATTCAGCGCTACTATAAGGCTTTGCTGCTCATGGAGGGTCTGTCTCTCCTCCTCACAGAACAGACTGACATCCTCAGCGTTAGCAAGTGTGAGTAAAACTACAGACAGACTTGTGTATTAACATTCAGGATATCTTAATAAGATCATTTGCGTAACCAGTGTGATGTTTCCCTACAGGTAAGCAATGCATTGAACGCCGTCTCACCGCCTTGCAGTCGGGTCTCTGTGTGTAAAGTCTCTCCAGCACGCTGCTGTTACACCATCAAGATTACCGTTGCCTCCCTGAGCACCTCTCGAAGTGCTGTGGGGGAGGGGATGGCCCTCTGATTGGACCAAGTTAATCTGATTGACAGCTGATGTCATAATGGTGGAAAAATACACAAATGTTGCTACTTTACATCATTACAGACACGGAAGGACACCAAAAAAAAACCTGTGTCTGTAGTCAAGAAGAAACTCGACGATTCTCTCACAGAGTTTAAAGTGAAGAACAAGATGTTTCTTGGTGCAACTTGTTGGCTCAAATGTCCATGTTATCAATGGGTTGTGCAATCTGAGTTTTTTAGACAAGGTTTACCCACCCCAGAACATCAGTTTCTTACATTTTCCTTAGTTTGTATTTAGTTTTCACCATGCTAATTAGCGGAGACGTTATAAAAAAACACGTTTAAGATGATTATTAGCGATTTATTACCGCATTTACATGTAGGAGTGATTTGTGTGATTGAAGTTGAAGTAATTTCGGTTTGTTGGTTGCTTGAAATCCAAGTGTCCAGTTAGAAGTTGTTCTAATCGCTAGATAAATGTTGCAGACCAGCAAAATGGTGATTTTTGTGCACCATGTGAATGTTATAAGAGGCCCAAATTCTCCCTCACAGGGGAGATTAATCGGAAATTCAATGACCAAGTTACAAGCCATGCATAAAACAAATTATTTTGATTCTGTCCTTTCACAGAAGGAAACTGTATAAAGCCAGCAAAATCATTTGTAGCACTTTAGTGAATGTTTACCAAGTAAGAGCATGTCAAACCCTGTTTTCATCCTTTAAATGTCTTAGAAATGAATATTGTATGCGTTGTTTGGACATCTCTTATGACCGGTTCAGTTTCTTCTTTTTAAATGGCTAATATTGTGTTTTTATTTTGTGTTTGGCAATCATTTGTCTGAATGTAGTTTGGCTTTTTAAGTTAATGTTGCATTAGGGCTTAAACCGAGAGCAACACAAAGTTCCTGCGCCATCACAGGGGATTTTAAGTGTTATTTAGTCAGAAATATTATGCCAAAAAAATCTTTATAGTTTAGATAATGGCGGTATTAACATTGGCACGCTCAATATTAGGTTGGCATCAGAATTTGTAAGAAACTCTTGATTATACCTCTTATTGGAATCATATGTGTGATCCTGTTCCAGCCTTTAATGCCCATTTTAGTGTTTTTTCTGAGGACAGAATGTACTTCCTTTGGGTTGTGCATGCATAGATATTCCTGTTGTTGATGTGAGCTGTGTATAATCTGACAAAGGACAGGTCTTAAGATAGTAGTCTATTCTAGCTTGCTGCACTGTTTGAGGGCTCTTTAGCTAGGTAAGCAGAAGAGATTCAAAAACGAGCGGACCATTTGGTGTGAACACCACATTTTTTCCACATTAGAGTTATATTATTAGTGCTTTTTAGTCTTTTTTTCCAATTGTGCTGTATATGAACAGTGTGTTTGTGTTGAAAATATTTAAAACATTTTTAAAATGTGCCTTTAAAAAAAAAAGCAAAAACTGAAACACTGAAAAAATATTTTGCTCTGTTATATTTCTTTTCTTTCATTTTGTACATTGTCAGTGTGGAGTGTGTAGTGTTTTGAATGGTTAAATTGGACTGGGTTAAGATGCTATGGGAAGGTTTAGTTTGCTTCACTTGTATGTGTGTGTGAATGTATTTGTGTTTAAATGTCGTACATGCTAGTTCGAAAAAACTGAAGTGCGTCGGCATGATAGTGAGACATAAGCTATTGTTTCTGTTTCGAGTTTCAGAGACCAGTTGCCATCATAGTAACATGGTTTTTTTTGTTTTTTTTTATAAATACCACTTAAATTGTCATTTTTACAGCTTTGTTAAAAGACAAATAGCTTTTTTATTTTCTCTGTCTGAACAATTTGAGGATTATGCTGCATCACGGTGTTTTCACCATGCAGTGTATTTGTGTTGTGCTTTTATAACTGCATAAAATAAAAAACCCGTTTAATCCATCAAATGTTAATCGCCGCCTACATGGACATTGGATGTATCGTGACATTTTAAATCACTGTGTAAAGCATGAAGTGTTTGTTTCTGGGAGGTCATCTCTGATTTAAGAGTCACTTTGTCATTGAACTGCACACACTATAACTTGCAATCACTACACTGTTGTCTTCTCCAGTAATTAATAACGTACATCTGTTTTACCTTGGTCTCTCGGTATCATGTGTAAATATGGATTGTAAATTATCGCTTTAAACTTGTACATCTAGCAATCGCATGGAGATTTGCTTTCCGTCACCCTCTCCCCACCAAAGATATGAACGTTCCCAATTGTGACTGTTGATAAACATTTACAGTTGTTTGTTCTGTAAAAAGACCTGTACACACTCTTTCATGTCAAATGTAAGATGTAACTCTTTGCTTTAAACAGTACAGCACCAATAAAAGAGGAAAACTGAAATAAATATTGCCTTTGTTGGTTGTTGAACTGTCCTATTTCTCCCCAGGGAGGGGTTTTGGGAGTGTTGAATGTTTTCTGTGTTCTGCAGTCTGATAAATACTTGAATTATTTTTGTAAATTATATAATAATTAAAAGTTTGTGTATTTAAGAATTTTACAATTATATTTTAATTTGTTTATTGTTAATTTATGTATTAAATTAAATGCATTTCAATTAAACTTTTACTTAAATATAAATTCGATTTTAAATGTATTATTTATTCAATTAAATGTTATACATTCCAAAGTTTATGTATTAAAAAAAAAATGCAATTATATTTTAATTTATATTTATTTTTAATTAATGTATTAAATTGCACACATTTTAATTAAACTATTACCTAAATATTAAATATAATTCAGATTCAAAATAGACTATTTTATTTATTAAATTAAATGTTATACATTTAAAAGTTTATGTATTTAAGAATTTAACACTTATTTGTTATTTAATTTAAATGTTTGTGCTAAATTGCATACATTTTAATTAAACTATAACAAATATGAAATATAAATTATATTTTAAATGTATTATTTATTAATTTTGTTATTAAATGTAATTGCATACATTTTAATCAAACTATAAATAGTATCTGTAAATGTGTTCAGTCTAATTAAATATGTGAAATTAGTACATATTATGAATGCCTATAAATACACTTGAAGGGAATTGTAAAAACTTGGCTCCCCTCTTAGCAACTTTTTAAAAAACATGGCAACCCAATTTAGTTCACGCGATATTCGGCGAGATGTGAAAGTTCAGCCACTCCACGTGGGTGTTTTCATCATGGTACAGGGGAAGTAAATAAGTTGTTGCAGTGAAGTGAAGATAGATGATTCTGCTGTCAGAAATAATTTGTCTAGATCAATAGCATTTATTGCAAATCATGCCGATTTTGTGCTAAAGATAATTGTGAGATCCTCACTGGAGAGTGTGTAATGCCATGCTGAGGTCTTGTCGGATCATTCATATTTTATCACGTCATTTATCCCATTTCTCAAAATCAAAGGTACGTTTCTTAATGCGTTCTGCTGTAAAGTAATTGATGAATGTTCTTTTAGTGTTCACCGTAAACTGAAATGCTCTTCAGGGTGGCCAGGTCCAATATTAAAATCCCTTGTATTTTGCATGTCCTGCAAGATGACTGAGGATTCAATCAAAGCTTTGAAAAGACCAGCAGATGATACGCTCGTTGAGACTGAACATGAAGACAAGAAGCTTAAAACAGACCAAGATGAGAAGAAATACCCCAAGAAAAAAGTGGCCCTGCTGATGGCATATTCAGGCAAAGGCTATTATGGGATGCAGGTGAGTTATGATATCGCAGCACAGTGATTTATATATCGCTGTCAGTGTGGGGTGTTACTCTAAAAAAAAAAAGTTATTACTATCTACTAATTATATCTTCAACAGAGTGATTAAATCACTGTACTAAATACTCTCTCTGTACTAAATACTGTACTAAATACTCCCATATCAACACAATACAAGGATGGATGAAACTGCTTTTTTAATTCATTCAAATAAATAATATAAAACTGCATAATTGTTCTTGATCTGACCCAAGTACTTAAATGGAGAAGTTACATTAAAAACACACATTTTTACATACATTAGTCGTAAAATGTTGACGTTAAATCCACCATTGTTTTAGAATTGTTCTATAGTCTATACCGTATTTAATGCAATTAAATCACAAGTAACTAATGTAGTTAATTACTTAGCAATCAGTGTTGAGTGTAACTCATAACTGTGTTGCCAGAGTATTAATATTTATCCTGTTCATCCAGAGAAATGCAAAGAACTCTCAGTTCCGAACCATTGAGGATGAGCTGGTCACTGCTCTTGTCAGAGCTGGCTGTATTCCAGAGGGCCATGGAGAGGACATGAAGAAGATGTCTTTCCAGCGGTGTGCGCGAACGGATAAGGTGGACACTTTAACCTGGTGCATTTTATTATTATTATTATTATAGTCAGGGTTATCATAGTTATTGCTAAAAACCATAAACACGTTTCCGTTACTTGAAATCAAATAAATGTTAACTGACATTAAAAATTAATAAAAACTATAAAACTGATTTGATACCTTTTGAAGATTATTTGCTGACGCGAAGCGGAGGGGTCTTGAATGAATCATCCTGAAGGGGTTGTATTCTCGCTATAACAACCGCCTCGCTCTACATTATCCCGCTTATTACATGGCTTTTTTCCCTTTTTTGTATATAATTTTTTGTTGAGCACCATAATGTTTTGCTGTGGATGTGCGTGCTTTTGGATCTGACTTTACCTACCAAATTAATCAATAATTTTAAACAAAATATTGATTTAAAAAGGAGTTCATTGATTTAAAGGAGTTTATCCTCCAGAGTGAACAGAACCGTGTCCATGGCAACGCTCTGTTTTTTATGGCAACGGTGTGTTATACTTAGCAGCATTCTATATTAGAATTCAACCAAGCCATGTAATAAATATTGTAGAACACTGTTCTGTTCACTCTGGAGTATAAACTCCTTTTTAAACCAATATTTTGTGTCAAATTATTGATTTATTTGGTAGGTAGCCATGTAATAAGCGGTCGGGGTCCTGATCAGTCTGTCGGGGTTGTATTCGCTATAACAACCGCCTCAGTCTACATTATCCCTTACATATTATTTTAAGTATAATTGCTGATTTCTTCTCATTGCATTGACAGGGTGTTTCTGCTGCGGGTCAAGTCGTGTCTCTGAAGGTGTGGATGATTGAGAACATCCTGGATAAAATCAACGCTCATCTGCCATCTCACATAAGAATTTTAGGTCTAACCTAGAGGTTTCTTTACATACAGTATTTCCTAGAAATCTGTAATATTTTAGTAATATATACTTTTATTGCATTTATATATTAATAATATTGTGCTCTTTTATTTTTTCAGTTTTCATTTAAATTTTGCTTTAGTCAATGTGCTTTTGTCATTTTATTAGTTTATATATATTTCTATTTAGGTTTAATATGTTTTTATCTTAGTTTTAGTCATTTTAGTACTTATTTGGTTTCTAATTTTCAATAATATTCTAATATTTATATTTGATTTGATTTCAGCTTTATTTTCAATAAACGAAAACCATTTTTAATAGTTGTAGTTTTTAGTTAACAATATCAATACTGACAGAAATCTGTGCATCACATTTACATCTTCTCAAATTTGCAGGATACAAGAGAGTCACGGGTGGCTTCAATTCCAAAAACAACTGCGATGCCAGAACGTATTCCTACATGCTTCCTACCGTGTCTTTCTCCCCGAAGGACTATAACCAGGAGGACACGTCATTCCGTGTGAGTTCAGAGACCCTTCAGAAGGTCAACCATTTGTGTGGCTTGTACAAAGGCACCCACAACTTCCACAGTTTCACTTCGCAAAAAGGTCCTCGGGACCCCAGCGCCAAGCGCTACATCACCCACATGTCCTGCGGAGAGCCCTTTGTGAGACAGGAAGCTGAGTTTGCTGTTATCACAGTGAGAGGCCAGAGCTTCATGATGCACCAGATCCGAAAGATGATCGGCCTTGTGATCGCTGTAGTTAAAGGATATGTGGATGAAGGGGTGATCGAGAGGAGCTGGGGAGAGGAGAAAGTTGACATTCCCAAGGCTCCTGGGCTGGGATTGGTGCTGGAGAGAGTGCACTTTGACCGCTACAACAAACGCTTTGGAGGAGATGGCATCCATGAGACACTGGAATGGACTGATGAAGAAGAAGCCGTCGCTGCTTTTAAGGACAAGCACATTTATCCGAGCATCGTGGAGACTGAGCTCCTGGAGAAGTCCATGGTGAACTGGATGGCTACGCTATATATCCACGATTTTGAAGCCACAGCCACAGGAAGCCAAGAGCACAAAGTGGGTATTGTTGAGCTTGTGTGTGTGTGTGTGTGTGTGTGTGTGTGTGTGTGTGTGTGTGTGTGTGTGTGTGTGTGTGTGTGTGTGTGTGTGTGTGTGTGTGTGTGTGTGTGTGTGTGTGTGTGTGTGTGTGTGTGTGTGTGTGTGTGTGTGTGTGTGTGTGTGTGTGTGTGTGTGTATATATTAGATAGATTCATATAAATTTTATATAATTATAAGCCAGCAAAACTATACCCACTTAGGGCAGAAACGTATCTTCCTAAAAATATAATTGAGATTAAAACAAATATTTTCTATTTTTAGGAAGATACTTTTCTGCCCTGAGTGGGTATTGTTTTTATGGTTTATATTTATATAAAATGTATATGACTCTCTCTCTCTCTCTCTCTCTCTCTCTCTCTCTCTCTCTCTCTCTCTCTCTCTCTCTCTCTCTCTCTCTCTCTCTCTCTCTCTCTCTCTCTCTCTCTCTCTCTCTCTCCCTCTCCCTCTCTCTCTCTTCAATTCAATTGTGCTTTATTGGCATGACAATTGTAGTAACATACAATCTATTTTTTTCACCTAATAAATATCCATGTTGTGTTTTATTGTTTGATTTTCTGAAGTCAGGGTAAAGTGTTTCCAATTATGGATAATTATCCAATATTTGAAATACTTTAACCTGATTCTACTTTCCTCATAGTTGGGGCAGCTGGTGAGGAATTGTTGCTCTGTCTCTACTTTTCTCTTTGAGATCATTGAAAATTATTATGGATTATAAACACTTTTTTTTTTTTTTTTTTTTTTTTTTTTTTTTTCAGGATGATGACGAAGAAGGAAACGCATCAGACTGAATCACTGAGACGAAGACATTCTTTTTGTTAAATCTTTTATTTTGGTTTTTACTTGTGTGCTAACATTCAGTTCCAAAGTTTGCGCTGTAATGATAATTCTGAAATAAAACATTTTTTTTAAGGCTTGAAGTTTTCGTTTGTTGAACGTTGTTAAACAATTTTAATGTGTATTTGCAGCAAAAAAATTACATTTCAGTTATTATTAGACCTGTATAAAGGTTTCGTGCGTTTTACTTTTGTAAATGTGATGC
Source organism: Rhinichthys klamathensis goyatoka (assembly GCF_029890125.1). Classification (NCBI taxonomy): domain Eukaryota; kingdom Metazoa; phylum Chordata; class Actinopteri; order Cypriniformes; family Leuciscidae; genus Rhinichthys; species Rhinichthys klamathensis. The sequence goes on along the minus strand of NW_026607275.1, from coordinate 160,305 downwards.
CCACGTGTTTTCCTCTAGGGGGCGAATGGTGTCTCAGACAGCCGACTCCTCCATTGAGGAGTAGCATCTGCCTGCAGTCCCGGAGGCTGCATTTTCAGGACCCCACTTCTAGGACCGCATTTCTAGGACCCTAGGTTTTTAGTGACAACGCCACCTACACAACGCTCTAGTGGGTACTCAACCAGAATGCCTATTACCGCCGCGAGTCGTGCCGCGGCAAATCCACCGCGGCAAAAATAAACTAGTCGCATTTCAAAGTTGTTCGCGAAATGACCGCCAGGTGGCGCAAGGGGGCATTTAGCAAAACAGCCGCAATTGCCGCATTTTGAAACGTAAGTGCGGGGCTAATAAGTTGAAACTGCATGTTAAAGTAATAATTGTATTATTAATTAAAGACAGACAATTTGGTTAATGTTATTTAAACATACGATCATACAATTTATAGTATACATAGTAGGCTAGTAGCCTATAGGCCAGACGTTTATTTGTACGAACTATTATATATCTCTGTTTGTAGGCTGTTTATTAAAAAACACAGCACAAGGTCTTGAAAAAAAAACAAGAATGAGACTGATTGAATATGTAAAAAATAAAATTAAAATAAACAAACGAAACAGAATAGAACAAACTTTTAGAACAAAAAAAATAAATAATAAAAATAATTGAGCCTATAACAGATTCGGTTAAATTTAAGAAAGCAAAACGTAATTAAGTAAAAGTACATTCTAAACAGAATATAACAAACTTTAAGAGCAGACCATTTTAGGCTATTAATCAAAAGTTAAAATAGGCCTATCTCGCAGTCAGTGAAAATAAATTAGGTGCAATGTCGCTAAACTATTGAGGAATGAGAGGAGTGAAGAGCGCTTCTCTCGTGTGCGCGCACTGACTGCTGAACAACCGAACTTCTGGGTAATTCTCAGTGAGAAAAGTCGTGGTCGAGTGGTAGAAATTAGGTTACAATCATTTAGATGACACGGGTTCAAATCCCGAATAAATACGGTATTTATAAAATACAATTTCCGTTTTACACAAATGAACAAATAGGCTATCATCCAACAGATTGACTGAATTTATATCAATCTGTATAATAATTCCAATCGTAATTTCAAGTTCTGTTAAAAAAATAGAAAAAAAAACTTCATGGGATTTTATAGGCTAGTGGCTACAGAAAGAGGTTGTGTAACCGTGCGATTTGCTGGTGGGGGATTTCCCCCCTTCACACAGTAATCAAAGCCTAATTCACCAATAGACCATTTCAAATATTTTTTAAATATGCAACACGCACGTTTAAACAACAAACAATACAATCTGAACCGGCGCTTCTGCTCCTGTATTGAGAGATAACATGCAGCGCGTTTCAGTTACGACCCTGGTCCTAGTGGCCTTGGCTTAATACATTCACATCTTTTCAAAATGTCACAAAGCGTTTTGAGATGGTTTTGAACGAAATATTGAAGTTTATAATTAAGTGTTTTGGCACAGAGAGTGGCGCTACGCCTTATTCTAAAATCGGGTTTTATTCTGGCGTGTTGGATTAGGCCTAGAGGTCGACAAACGCGGCGGCGCTTACACTTGAATTTATTTTTTCTCATAACAGCTAAAAGAACTTAAAAGGCTAGTCTACTCCGTAATTTTCGGTCATACAGATAAAATATCATCTTTTAAAACTGTAAAAGGTCTACAATAGGCTAACGATAAAACGTTCTCTCGCTAATGTGACCGAACACACTGGACAAACAAACGTTTGGGCATTGCAGTGAGTAAATTCATGGCCGAGTGGTAGAACTTACGGTTCGATCATTAAGATGACACGGGTTCAAATCTCGAACAAACTTGGACTTTTGTAAATTTTATATTAGCCTATTAATGCATTTTATATCCTATTATTAATGCAGAGAAATTTGTCTAGTTCTAAAACTCTTATATTTATAAAATAAAATTCCATGCATTTCCATTTTACACTGGAACAAATAGTATCCACCAGAATGACTTTACATCTGTATAATAATACCAGTCGTCATTTCAAAAGCAGTTCTGTAAAAAAAAAAAAAAACATATATATATATATATATATATATATATATATAGCCTACTATAGGCCCTATATATATTTTGGATTCCCTACATGGAGTTTTAAAACATGGTTTTAAGCAAGGTTTGCCAGGGGGGACGGGGATTTCCTTCTGGTCTAAACATGCTTCTGCTGAATTATTTTAATCCCCACACCGCCTCCCTCCTCAGTAATCAATGCTATAGGCTACTTCACCAATAGACCATAACAAATATATCAAATAAAGATATGCAACAGGCACGTTTAAACGACAAACAATAAAATCAAAACCAGCGTTTCAGTTACAGTCCGTTCGTGGTTCCAGTGGCCTTATGCACCACGTCTTTTCAAAATGTCACAAAGCGTTTTGAGATTATTTTGAATGAAATATTGAAGTTTATAATTAAGTGTTTTGGCACACCCACACCAAGTGTCGCTATAAATTGTTCTAAAATCGGGTTTCTGACGTGTTGAATTAGTGTTCGACAAACGCGTCGGCGCTTTCACTTGGATTTATTTTTCTCATAACAGCTAAAATAAGTTAATAGGCTACTCCGTATTTTTGCCTACTAAATCGTTCAAAACTGTAAAGTTGTATTCATATTAGGCTAACAACAAAAATGTAGTTGTCGTCTCGTCTCTGTCTCCGGGAATTGCGCGTCACAAAAATGAACCGAAAGCCATGCCTCAGCTCAGTCACGATAAGAAATCGGCTATAGGCTATGTCTAAAGCATTTAAATGTCTAAATATTTAATAAATGTTTTCTGATTATGTAGCCTACTCCATCTGAAACTGAGAGGTACAGACTAGAGCATCTACTTAAACATGTTTAGCTATGATGTGAGCCCTTCCCAATGAGGAAAGGACAAGACGGGGAAAATCTCGCTCTAATTAAATGTAGGCTAAATCGCCCTGAATTAAAATGTAAAAACAGATCAAATAATTTCTTTGTCGAAATGTTGCGATATTGTTTCATGTAAGTTCATAATTATTCTATAAATGTTATTTAGTTTAACAGCAGGACCACGAAGCACTGTGGTTCGAGATTTATTTGAATAAAAAAGAAGAAGAAAAACTTATTGAAATTGAACGAATTATTGAAATGATATATTTAGTAATAAAGTTTCATGACAGAAATATCACTACATGTAGCTTACATTATTTAATTCCTTCATTATCAACACTTTATAGAGCGGTTTAAGTGTGAATTGCGACTTCTCTAAGTCAGTCTCAGAGCCTGTGGGGGGTTTGGAGGGACAGTGGTCGCAGTTATCGTGCGCGCAGGACAAAAGGTGTTAACGTTCCTCTTTCATATGGAGATGTCGGATAGTCTGATGAGCAGGCAAAGGCTAAACTCTTTTAAGGATAAATCTCTCGATGTGTCCAAGGCCCTATATCTTATTAAATTATAAATAGGCCTATTGTAGTTTATTTTTTTTGTATTTAAAGTTTTTTCACACAAAATTTATATTAAAGTGTTCAATCCAGTTGTTTCTTCTGGTTTTGTAGAGTTTTAGAATGTTTGAGCAGTGTGTAGGCTGGCTATGCATGATTGTCAACAATCTGGCATTATCTAAACATGAACTGTCGACGAAACGCGTTCATGCCACAGCAGATACAGAGCTCATAATTCGCGATCAACCTCGTTTTATTGTAAGGTGAATTCAACAAGGCATGCTGTGTCTTTGAAGTAACAAAGGCTAAATAATTTGTTACAGTTTTTTTTTTTTTTTTTTGGAGGGAGGGAGACAAAATTAACTTGCCAAAAAGAGATCCAGTGCGAGAGGCAAAGAAAAACGCATGTTCTTAATGTAGCCTATGTCGTTTAGGACTATTATCGTTTAGTACTGTTTTAATTGTTTAATTTAGCTGCAATTTCTTTGGCAATACAGATTTAAAATGTTGCAAGAATAAGATTCTGTGTTTCTTATTTTGGATCGCAAAGGAAATAAACTCTGAAATCAATGCAACCCTGTTTAAATGAATAAACTGTCCCGACACTTTATTTAAACCTTGAAATGTGCGATGGGGTTTCAAACTTAATTAATTTTAGTGTTTTACATTTTCATTTGTTTTTATATTGAAAGCAATAGGCTATTTAGTTAGTCTGTCATTTTGTGCCAATTACAAAATCAGTCTTTTCTGATTTGTTCAATGTATGGATCTGTTTTGAAAAATTTCTTCCGTTGCTATGGCCGGGTATCAGTGTCATCTCAATTTCATGAATGATTCACAAAACAATAATTTGGCAGATTAAAGACGAGCTTCATTATTTTCATTTTCTGACGCGATCAGCTAATCTTCCCTCATCAGCTAGTCGTGCAGCGGCTCTACTGGAATGTAGCAAATTCATGTTGTAATGTGCCATTAATAATATTAAACAAAACGGTTGACTTTAAATAAATAAACAGTTAATGAACTCGCTAATAAACAATTACCTATGTAAGCATCAAGAACGGTAACACATAAACGAAGTCGGCCATCTAGGCTATAGTGAGATTCGATCTCGGATCGCTTGAAGCTCCGTGAGGTTTATGTTGTTGCGTTAACCACTGAGCTACCGTCTGAACGGTGATAAACTTCGTCTTATGCTAAACCCTCATTTGGTGTAGCCTAATATGTTTCTGTTTCAATGTTTTATGTTGAAATGTTTTCACTATTTATTCAATTTAATTTCAGTATTGTGATTATGAATTCGTTTATACAATGTTTCACTTGAATTAATCTGTTACCAGCTTTTAATCGATCTGAATGAGCCGCGGTGCGGCGGTAGATTACGCAATAGAGAGAATAAACTGACACTTTTCAAAGTCTGTGAGTGTAGCGCCTCTTAGCGGTAAAAGGCAGCAAATACACACCCGAATTTTACCGCCGCGGGAGCGGCGGCGGTAAAAGTATTATTCTGGTTGAGTAACCACTGTTACCGAATTAGAGGACCAGCGAAAATGGATGACATTCAGAGTGTGAGTATCAAATGCGAATCAATTTTTATTTGTTTAACTTTAAAAACAATTGTGATGCATTTCATTGGAAAGTTAACGTTGCCAACGTGCTGGTGATTTGCTAAACAGTCTTGAATGCATAGCCATCATATACTAGCCTCTAATGCTGGAAAATGAAATACTACGGTTCATTTAACGGAGCTGTTGCATGATAGGCTAAGCCTGTGTTGACTTACTTACAGCACAATAAACTGTACCATGTTCGTTCTGAAAGCTTGTTAATTACTCATTGTTTTTCCATTTTAATTCAGTTAAAATAATCGTAATGTTTTCACTGTCACGTGCTCACAGTAAGCCTGTTAACGTTACCCACAATACATGTTATGTGTACGTCTCTTCATTTTGACATGGTTTTATAAAGTTGGTTGAGACATATGACATTTTAATAGTCAGACATATCAGAGAGGCCATTATAATAATTGACTGTTAAAATCCCACGTGTTAGATTGTGTCATTTACTGTATAGGCCTACTTATATATGGTCAGGAAAAGTCGTGTCAATAATGTTATTTCTATTCAGATTTCTTGCATCTCTCTCTATTATTTTTTTCTCAGTTCAGATGGGCTTTATTGACATGTGTTTCTAGAACCTTTGTTCCCACAACATCAAAATCATTTTTTTTTTCCAAATCTTTGAACAGTATGCAATAATTGTATTATGAACAGTAATTGGTATGAAGATTGATATCATTATTTTTTATCATTATCATTACTCTGTGGTAACTAAGATCTTTTAAATATGAAATTTAAAATTAGAGAGTAGAACATGTTCAACTAAATGTTCCTTATTTAATTCACTTCTCTTTCTCTCTCTTAGGAGTCAGTGATGATGTTGTCCATGTGTTTGTCCATCCATTGAAGTGGTTCACGTCATGATCAAATTTGTTTTTGTGTGTGTTCAAGTTCAGTTGTTACATATTATTTTGTAAAATATTTTGTGTGTTCAATTTCAGTTGTTATATATTATTTTATAAAAGATTTTGTGTGTTCAAGTTCAAGTGTTATATATTATTTTGTAAAATACACAATCAATCTACCCCCAGAGTCATCCTTGTCTTCCCTCTGTACTTGAAAATGTGGTCCATCGAGTGACTGAAAAGGCTATAACATGATTCCTTGTTTATTTTACTTGAGTTATATTATAGTATGCTACTTAGACCCAATTTCTCAACATTCCTAGGAACCTGGTTTAATTGCAATAAAGAAAGTAGTATTTGGGTGTAATAAAACTTTTTAAAAAACTCTAATGTAGTTAAAACTGGGTGGAGATACTGCCTTGGTGGCACTTTTTTCGTTCCTCCAAAACTAGGGTCCTGGAAATGCGTTCCTGGGACTGCGGTTCTCCGACTCGGTAGGTGGCGCTGTCACAAAAAAACTAGGGTCCTAGAAATGCGGTCCTAGAGTGGGGTCCTGAAAATGCAGCCTCCGGGACTGCAGGCAGATAATATTGCCATTGAGTCGCATTCAAATATCAAGGCTTTTTTTCCTTTGCTGAAGATATTTGTTAACTAGAACGTGCCATCTTTTAAATTTAATGCATTCAAGAATTGGCCCTTGACAGACTACTGAATAACAGACAATTAAATAAAATTCCTTACTCTGTATCTGTAATCACAAACCATGTCCAGCCTGATGGGCGCAGTGAAAAGTATTTGGTGTCACGTGACAAATATGACTTGCATACTGCTTTCGACAACACCTTAATAGACATTTATTTATTTTGTAAAACTGAGTGAGTGAAAAGTTCAAATGAATTTATAATTATTTGGAATTGAACGTTCGTAAATAATCGCTGTTCTATCAGTTTCTTCATTTTTCATGGCGACACCAGCTGACCACTAGGGGCGACCTCACCCTTTGACAGGAACACGAGTCACGACAACACTTAATAGAGCAACAATAATGGCGCCGTCCAGGGACAGCAACGTGAAAGAAGAAAGCAGCCAGGTTTCATATAAGAAAGATATAAATACTAAAACCGATCGTATAATTCAAAACAGGAAACATGCTAACGACATATTTGACGTCATTGAATATTTACAGGTAACGTTATGTGATTATTATTTCATAGTGGAGTCTCTTGAATTCGACATGTTGTGGTCAGTTCTCTATACATTAATTGTGTTAATCAATAAACATCGCTTTTTTTTCTCCTACTTGCAGTCCGAGAAGGAAAAGGAAATAATTTTCGCCACTAATGCTTGCAGTAAGATTTTCTGTGAGTTGTTAGACAAAGGAGATCTCCATGTTGGTGAGCTGCCTAAAGAAGAGGACCTCATGCATGGTAAACTAACGTTACTATTCGTGATTTACCTCACAGGGGCAAAGTGAACGGACATCTGACTATCCAGTGTATTTCTATGTAGTTTGCCAAGAGGAAATCGTTTGTGTGTGTGTGTGTGTGTGGTTGGGTCTCTTTCCAGGTGATCGCAGTGCTGAAGAGAAGTACCATATATTTATGAGACACCGTTACAACAGTTGTGTGGAACTACTTCTGGAAAATATAGGCCATGAAGATTTCCAAGTGAAGGTGAGTGAGTTAATTCAAGGTGCATGATGGTTTAGTTTTTATAAACTTGGTCTTTTAATCAAGTTTTCATGTGTATATATACAGTAAGTTGGATTCGAAACAAATGTGTAATACAAATGTCTATGAGATATGCAATAACTAACACTCTAGTGTTATTTTAGTATTATTTATTTTTTAATAATATTTAAAATTAGCTTTAAATTTTTGTTTTGATTTTAAGTTTAGTTTGTTTTAGTAAATTATTGTTTTATTATTGTTTCTATATAGCTTTCATTATTTTTGTTTTAGTTATTTTAGTACTTTACCTTTAACTTTCTGTATTCTGTTCATGTCATTTTTATATTATTTAAGCTAAATTTAATTTACCGTAAACCATTTTAATGGTTTTAGTTAACTGTAACTAACTCACTGTAACAGTGTGATATTGATTTCCATTATTTTCATGTTTTCAGGAGATGTCCCTCTGTGCCCTGATGAAGTTTGTTGCAGCGGAAGGCAAACACCCTCTCCAGAATTTGGACTGGTGTGAACACTACAACTTTCCCAGGGAGCTAATACTGGTCAGTTTAATTTATAACAACAACTGATATTGCTGTGTGTTTCTCACTGACTCCATATGGGTCTAAAGTGTCTCGCTCTCATGTTCACAGGCCCTGGTGAAGCATCTTCTCTCGGAGAAAGAGGACATGTCACTGCTCATCTCCAGGTTTCAAGAGTTTATGGAGAAGGATGATGTGCGCTACTACGTCATGAGTTCAGTACGAGACAACATAACCAGAGTTATGGGCAGAAACAAAAGGGTGAGTGTGGTTTAGTTTACATAGCCAGTTTTTTTCTATACTGGTTGCGTATTTATTTCCATATTCCATGTTCATCAGTTAAACAGGCTTATTTTATCATTTAATCTGTTTTTTAGGATGTGATTCCTGTATATCAGAATAATGTGTTCACACTCCTCTCAACCATCAACATACCCAGCCAAGCATCAGAAATGACAAATTTCCTTGTCAAACAAGAGAGTAAGTTTGTTTTGTTTACACTGGTGAAAAGGTTTGGAACAATTAAGATTTAAGTTTTTGTAAGAAGTCTCTTATTCTCACCGAGGCTGCATTTATTTGATGAGAAATACAGTTAAAACAGGAATATTGTGAAATATTATTACAATTTAAAATAACTTAATTTTAAAAATAAGATTTATTCCTGTGATGTCATTGTCACATGATCCTTCAGAAATCATTCTAATATGCTAATTTGGTGATCAAGAAACATTTCCTTTTATTATAAATTTTGAAAACAGTTGTACTGATTCTGATAATTAATACTTTTATTCAGCAAGGACACATTCATTGATTCAAGTGTCAGTCAAGATATTTATAATGTTACAAAAGATTCTAAATCAAATAAATGCTGTTTATTTGAACTTTCTATTCATCAAAGAATCCTGAAAAAATGTATCAGTTTCCACAAAAGTATTAAGCAGAGAACTGTTTTCAGCATTGATAATAAGAACCATTATTAATAATTGATCGCCAATAATAACTGATAATAATTGAGCAGCGAATCAGCATATTAGAATGATTTTCTGAAGGATCATGTGACACTAAAGACTGGAGTAATGATGCTGAAAATTCAGCTTTGTCTTCACAGGAATAAATTACACATCAAAATATATTAAAATAGAAAACGGTTATTTAAAAATGAACTGTTTTTGCTGTATTTTTTAATCAAATAAATTTAGCCTTGGTGAGCATAAGAGACTTCTTTCAAAAACATTAAAACGATTAATTATTCCAATCTTTTGACCACCAATGTACACTGTATTGTACCTACAAAAAAATGGTGTCTATGATTTTATATTCATAATATTCTATGATTTCATAAGAAAAACATGAGGATTGGAAAGCAGCCAGATTAAAGGTAAACAAACTCATATTATGTAATTAAACATTTCTGCATGTATATTTATTCTGTCCAAAGTTCATTCTGGCATTATAAATATCTTCATTTTTCCTACAGGAGCATAAACGAGCTTTTGAGCAAATGTGGTTGGTGTTTCTCAAGTACAAGGTTAAACAACCCTATTTCTATAGATTCTCATTACGTACTCCATGTGTATAAAGACCTTTGCTGAGGTTTTTTGACTGTGTTGTGGGTTTCCTATAGTTACCTAGCAGCATGTACAAGAAGATCCTGGTCATCCTTCATGAATCTATACTGCCACAGATGGGTGATCCCACAATGATGATTGACTTTCTGAGCGCTGCCTATGAGATTGGTGAGTTCAGGGTGCACCAGGGGATCAATGCTTTGCTTTACTTTACTTTATTTGTGCTGTGATGGCATTTACATCCATTTTCATTCATTAAAACTTGCATTTGATTTATTTTGGATGGTCAGTATGTTTTTATTCCTTCCTTTAGTGTTAATTGTTTTGTTTGTTTTTGTTCACAATGGTTGTTTAGTGTAACGGGCCCAATAACTTGTAGCTGAAAAGTTAATAATTATGTGACTATTTTGAATATATTTGCATATTCTGAATTGATTGTAATTAATTGCTTTTTGTCACATTTATCTGTGTTTGTCTTTGACTCAGGTGGAGCGATCAGTTTGTTGGCTCTGAACGGCTTGTTTGTCCTCATCCATGAACATAATTTGTAAGTATTAAACCATTTCAAAAGGCAGTTAAATTGATCTATATCCACACCTTTATATTTTTTTAAAAAGCCATATCTGTTTTTGTTGTGTAGGGATTACCCAGATTTTTATAAAAAGCTGTACAATCTGCTGGATCCCTCTATCTTTCATGTCAAGTACAGAGCACGTTTTTTCCATCTGGCAAACATTTTCCTGTCTTCAACGTAAGTTTAATCTTAATACTTTTATTTTGACTAAAGATCGATATAAGCAGTTTATCAGTGTCATGTTTTGATCTTAAATACAGTTGTAACCCGTATGCTCTGACCTCTCTGACAGACATCTGCCAGTCTACCTGGTGGCAGCGTTTGTGAAGCGTCTCGCTCGTCTGTCTCTCACAGCGCCACCTACAGCTCTCCTCATACTTCTGCCATTCATCTGTAATCTCATTCGCCGGCACCCCTCATGCAAAGTTCTCATCCACAAACCCAGTGCTGCAGAAGGTATCTCACTGATAGAATCTTCCAATGTATTTTTATTTCAAATATTTATTTATTTAACATAGTTACTATTTGGCTATAAATAAACACATTTATTTCATACTTATTTATTTAAAATGTATACATTTATTTATTAATCATACACAGACACACATATATATATATATAAAATACATTTTAAATTATTTTTTTTGTATTAGTTACTATATATTTACTTTATTTCACTTTATACTGTATATATTAGTGCTGCACGATTAATCATATCGTCATACTTATTTATTTAAAATGTATACATTTATTTATTAATCATACACAGACACACATATATATATATATAAAATACATTTTAAATTATTTTTTTTGTATTAGTTACTATATATTTACTTTATTTCACTTTATACTGTATATATTAGTGCTGCACGATTAATCATATCGCAATCGTAATCGCGATGTCAAGCCTATGCGATTATATGACGCAAAATACTGCGATTTTATATGAAATAAACAAATTAGGGCTGTTAACGCAGCATCTGTTATTTTTTGTCATCCTTTGGCTAGTGTTACATGATCCCGCTCTTATTCATGCGAATGCTTTAAACCATTCAGCGAGACAAGTCAAAAGAGAGCGCGCTGCCTGTGAATGTCCTGACAAAGACGCGCGCCAGTATCACGCGCATACACAGACCGCGCGCCAGAATACAGTTCTCTTTCCAAAGTGAACGAACAATAACAGACACAATTATGCCAAAATATCATCTGTCGAGTGTCTTCATAACATAAGCAGTCTTATGATGGTCGTAAAGAGTTGTGAGAGAATAAGGCGCGTGTGAGATCCGCTTCTCTGTCAGCAACTCTTAAAGGGCCAGCATCCAATAATGCTTTCTGTCAGTAAAGTTAATCAAAGAACAAAGGAAACAGAGAAAAACACTCACTGCTCTTGACCAAAGAACTTGTGTAGCTTTAAATAGGATTTTAGTCCATATAATTTATGCAGCGCAGACTGTTTGATAACTTTATTCAATTTCTGCACCTGTTAGACAGGAAGAGCACAGGTAAATATGACATTTATTATGGGTTTATGTGAGGATCGTTTGAAGTTCACTTAAATTAAAATTAAATTAATTTTTATCCAGACATCAATGGCGTATTGATCATTATAGGTGTTATCAATCATTTAGTTGTTGTTGTTAGTTTGAGTTGAGAAATACACATTTCAGAATTATCACTAATCTGTGTGTGCATTTTGCTTTAGAACCAAGCAAGTTGACTCATGAAACCATTTGTTTATTATATCGCTATCGCAATATTGACCTCAATAATCGCAATATGACATTTTCCCCAAATCATGCAGCCCTAGTATATATTTATGTAGATTTGTATTTTTGTTGTATGTTGTTTACATATTTCAATTGAATTTGTTTATTTAAATTATAAAAGTATTTTATAAACATTTATTTGTGTAAAATATATACATATTTTGTATGTATTTCTATCTATATATATACACTACCGTTCAAAAGTTTGGGGTCGGTACGATTTTAAATACTTTTAAAAGAATTCTCTTCTGCTAACCATGGCTGCGCTTATTTGATTAAAAATACAACAAAAATCAGTTATAGTATTAAATATTATTCCAGTGTAAATCAGCTGTTTTCTGTGTGAATATATAGTAAAGTGTAATTTATTCCTGTGATCAAAGCTGAATTTTCAGCATCACCAGTGTCAGTGTCTTCAGTGTCAAATGATCCTTCACAAATCAGTATAATATGAGGATTTGATGCTCAAGAAACATTTATTATTATTATCAATGTTGAAACAGTTGTTGGTCTGTCAGTTGTACAGTTTTTTTTTTTAGTTTTTTTTTTAGGATTCTTTGATGAATAGGAAGTTCAAAAGACTTTTGTAACATTATAAATGTCTTTACTGTCACTTTCGATCAAATTAATTATTCCTTGATAAATAAAAGTATTGATTTCTTTCCTCCAAAAAATAAAAATAAAATTTCTCACTGACCCCAAACTTTTGAACTATAGAGAGAGAGAGAGATTATTTTGTTAATTTGTGTATTTTTAATTTTTTCTATTTTGTGTAGATATATTATTTGTTTATTAAAAATAAATAAATATGAATTGTATTTATTGATTGTTATTATTTATTCATATTTTTATTTATTTTGTATATATATATATTTTTTTTTTTTTCAATTGTTTAAATTATATAAATGTATTTTTGTTTTGTTTATTTTTATTTTTTCATTTATTTATTTAACCAATCCTCTTCATTTTAAACAAAATTTAAAAGGTGGTATACAGAAACAACTGTCTTTTTTCTGTATTATAAATAATTGTTCTTGTCAATGATTTTAATCAGAGCCTTGCGATGACCCATATGTGATGGAAGAGAAAGATCCGGCTCAGTGTCATGCTCTGGAGAGCAGCCTGTGGGAGATCAAGGTAAGACCAAATCCAACACTATTCATATTGCTACTACTTGTTTGGAGCTGTCCTTTTTTATTGACATTGACAGGCTCACCATCCACAAACTCAATTAACCTTCGAATATCTAAAAAGATATCCATTAAAAAAGGCAAATCTTTTTTTAGACATTACAGAAGCATTACCATCCAGATGTGTCCAAGGCCGCCATGATGATCAATGAGCCTCTTTCTGAACAGGAGGATGACATCAGTGTGCTGCTAGAGCTCTCTACTTTTGAGGTAATTAGCAACATTGTATCCATAAACTACTAGAACATGATTTGTGAATATTGATAGTGATGTTTGCCCTGTGTTGTAAGTTTAAAATTGTTCAACTAATCATTATGCCCTCCACATTTTGTATGGCAGCTAATGGAGCGAGAACTCAAGGCTGAAAGGAAGACGATACCGCTGGAGTTTGACACAGCCACCGAGCTCCTGAAGAGCTCCAGAGAGGTGCTTGGAGTGCACTTTTCTCTAGAGTAGCCACACTTTTTTGTGCTTTTCAAAATCTATTCTATGTATAAAAATGTTTGTGCATCAACTATGGTAGTGCTTTCCCCAGTCTGAAGAAATAAACATTTGTACAAATAAGCTTGTGTTGAATGTTTTGTGGGCTTTAGTGAGTATTGCACATACAGAATCTCTTTGTAAAACAGCAGTACACTTAAAGAGTGCTTGGTTAATTATGTAAGTTTCACAATTTGCAGATTAAACCATTAACCCTTGCAGATTTCTTTCATTGTAACCATACTTATCACAACCAAAATAGCATAGAAAAATTTGTTACTACTTAAAAAAACAAAGTCTAAGAAGCCCCTTAGTTTCATAGTAAAATCATATCAAGATAGTAATACTGTGGAACTTTAGTATATGGTAAATAATTTTAAATCTTTGTCATTTTAATTTGACAGGCTAGTTTTTCGTGTCATGTTTATAGTTTTTTTTAACGCAGTGGTGGCTAATACTATGTTACCACAGTTTTAAGGGACAGTAATGTAATTTTCGATGGTGATTTTTCTTTTTTGTTCATCACTATAGTTTTTTTAATCCCCTTTGTAAACCTTTATCTCTTTACATAAAAAGCAGGCATTATCATTGTTATTAAGAACATCCAAAATAAATACAAACAGCATACATTGAAAGACAACAATAAATAATAAATGTATAAAAAAAATTGCTAACAAATAATGAATACCAAAATGAATAAAAGCAAATTATAACAAATTAAATTAAATTTAAGGGGTTTAATCAATATAGTGATTATACTATAATGATTTATAGTTTAAAGCACTCCTTTTCCTAAGTTGCTTTAAGGATTGAAATAATTTTGAAATGCTGCAAAAGTCAGAGTAAATTTACATATGTGTAAATAAAACTTAACTATAATCAAAATATTACACAAAGATTCTACTTAGTTTTGTGCATAAAAACACCAAACGTAACTTCAGAGGCAGGGAAGCCTTCTGTGTTGTGTTTCAATACCGTAATTTTGCTCCAACCCGGTAGGTGTCGCTAATATGAATACGTTCATTCAAGTTCGCCAAAAACACAGCAGTGGTAAAATATGCGCTTTTCTGTTGCTGTAGTTCTAAATTTAGCTGTCGTGTGTTAGGATTTTTTAGTACCGCTTTTGCAATAATGTCCGCCGAACGTCTTGCTAAAATCCCAGAGGCTGATTTAGATCCCAATGGCGTCTTCAAATACGTCCTCATACGGGTTCACAGCAAAGATGATGATTCATATGTTGATATTGTGAGAGGATACGCATGGGCCGAGTATCATGGTAGGGATACATTCATATGTTTGAATGAATGACAGGAGGAAGAGTATGCACATTTATTAACAAAACGTGCAATAGGTTTTGGATATGTCAGAAAATACATTTGAAAATATTAATTCTGTAGTAGTTGAACAATAGCTGACAAATGACAATTAATTTGGCTCTGTGTTTAGGGGAAATATCGAATCGCTTTGTATTGATAAATTTTATGCCTCTTTAAAAAAAAAAAGAAATTAAAGTTTGAGTGAAATAATATGCTATTAACTTACATTGCTGCTGTTGTAGAATAGAATAGCGGTGTTTCTTAAACGAGTCAGTGTTTTGAACTAATCTTAGCTCACGAATCGTTCTTGTTCACCTGCAGAAATGGCCAATCAACGAATCTTTTTAGTGAACTGTTTAAAAAGATTCGCGTCACTTGAATTAATCAAAATCCCCACCAGATTGAATGTTCATAATTTTGACTTTTGATTGGTTTTATACGTCTATTTGCATACAAACGTTGTGATTTGGCCTTTTCTGTCTTACATGTATTTAACTATTTTTCCTCTTTATTTTAAAAAATACACACACATGTACATATACAATGAAGCACTTTCATCATTTTAGACATGTTACAGTGTTTAGAAACTATCCACTGCACATTTGATTGGAGGTCAAACGTTTATTTGTGTCTTGCTACAAAACATTCATAAGGTTGTATCTCCTTAAAAGCTGATATCTATGACCGTGTGGCTGGAGAACTGGAGAAAAGTGGAGGATTGGATTGTGAGTGTCTCGGAGGTGGAAGAATCAAACATGAAAAAGACGCAAAGAAGATCCACGTCTACGGTTATTCCATGGTATGCATGATATTCCTTTGTTTAATGTTGTATGCCTTGAAGGAAATGATCCAATAATCAGTTCTTCCTCTTTTTTTTTTTCTTTTTTTTTTTTTGTTCCAGGGATTTGGGAAAGCAAACCATTCTGTTTCCACAGAGAAGATAAAAACCCATTACCCAGACTATGAGGTGACCTGGGCAGATGAAGGGTATTGAGTGGGTTACATGGGATCTATGACAGCTCAGTAGGAGGACTCAATATTCTAGGACTACTGATGTGCCAAGGCTGAGAAAGAACAGAACTCTCTAAAATGTTTCTGATATGGATGGGTGTGTGGATAAAACGCTTACTCCGTTATTTTTGATTGGTTTTTAACTTCATGTGTAGATTAACACATGGCAACAAAGAGAGAAGAATGCACTTATGTTTATGGCCATTGGTCTTTATGTTGGCAAATACAGGAAATGATGAAATAAAGCACAGAACAGGTTAGAGGGAAAGGTTAAGTACTTCATCCAAACCATAAAAATGTATATAGTGCAACAGTGACATCCTGAAATGATAATAAAGTGCTCTTAGAAATTTTGTCATGTATTTAAGTTGGAAAAGTGTTGGGATACAACCTGCTATATCAAAGTAAGGCAAAAGTCTTAGTATGGGAAATTACTGTGCTTAACTACAACATATAAAATGAATCTTAAAGATTTCTAAAGCAAACCTGATCCAGAGGTTGTAAACCTTGCCTGATAAACTTGATGATCCACTTCACATCCGTTTTGTCAGCATTTTTATTAGAAGACGCCAATAGGATATGCAATGACTTTCTTGACTAGAAAATATTATGGCATAATGACATCCTGAGAATGTTAACATTCTGAATTTACAACATAAAAAAACAGTATCAAGTCTGCACTTTCTTTTTTTATTAATTTCAATCCTGATGATTATGAATCAAAATCTTCTTGTATGAGTTCCATTTAAATTGTGTAGTGCAAATGAACAGAAATTGATTGAACAACACCATTTTATAAATTCATTTATTTTTGCCTCTAGTACTGAATCTGCTGCCTCTTTTATTGCATTAATTGTATTTCTTGTTTCTTTGCTTATCTCTCACGGTTTACTTACAGGCCGAACCCTAGAAATGGTTTACAATTTGCTACTGTTAGTAAGACCAGAATGTGCAGATCATTTTGGCTAAATAGTAACATTGTTAGGTAAAGTATCTGGTGTTGAGGCCAAAATAAACTGACTGTCTGTGGTGTGCTACATATTTTCAGAAGAGCTGAGCAGCTTTAAAGGAAGGATCTGGCACTCGTCTGAGGGTTAAAATGTAAAGTCCAGGTATTATCTCTATGTGGGATCAGGAGGGAGGGACACAGGTGAAGTTCAGAACTTCATATGTGGCAGCAGCGCAGTGCTTTTGTTCACTGTATGCTGAAGAACAGCTCTTGTTCTGACTGGTGTCTAAAGCAAAGATGGCTACATGTCACTGGATTCTCCTCGTGTGTCTCATGCTGAAAGTCTGTCAGAGGGGTGAGATCTGCTGTTTTTGTTCCTTTCATTGTTGTAAATGTTTTTTTTTTGGTTGATTGCTTCGAGCATTGAATGCCATTTTGGTACATATGTGTACTATTGAACGTTGTTTCAATTTATTTTTATTTTTAGTGCTTTCGATTGTACATTTTGATGTTCAATTTTCTAATGGTATTATTCATATTTCTATAAATATGCTCCGTTAAGTTAAATCAAATCAATATTAAACCTTTATTACTGTAAATAAATGTAATTAAGTGTTTTCTTCTAAACTCGTCATAGCTGCAGAAGCATGACTAGATGCTTGCTGTCAAAAATTATATGAACAGTAAGTTATGACGACTTATGTTTTTACATTGCTTTAACTCATCAAAATAAGTTCAGCAACTTTAAACTTTTTTTTAATAAGTTGTACAAGATTTAACTCATGGTTTAAGTTAGTTTAATGTCATTTAAGTTGAAATTACTTAAACATCCAAGTTGATTGTACTTAAAAATGTACAGAATACAATGTCTGGCATCTTACCTCATTGCTTTTCTACATTGTATAAGAAATGTTGTCCTTGTATACAGGAATGCAGCCTCGTATCTGACACTTGTGTATCAGAGACCTTTGACTGCGTACTGTGTGTGATTACTAAATAGACATTTAGTAGGGGCATTAAGATAAATACTTTTGTTTTCTCTTGTTCACAGAATCCTGAAAAACTGTATCATGGTTTCCTACAAACATATTAAGCAGCACAACAGTTAATTGATAATAATACAAATAATAGTAATACATGTTTGTTGAGCAGCAAATCAGTATATTAAAATGATTTCTGAAGGATCATGTATAATTGCTAAAAGCTTTCATAATGTCTCTAATCGTACAGTAATAGCACTGTGATGTCTATGTTTTGGATTCTATAAACACAACTGCGAAAGGCCAATTATGTGTCTTCATCATTACTCATATTCGGCAGCTGCCGCACTGGATCGGGAAGACTGCAGCGGCTCCCCAGAAGACAGATGTGATTTTGTTTGTGACTGTAAAGACTGTAGTGATGAGCAAGACTGTGGTAAGATACTGAACTTCTGTATATTCATACCTTCTGGAATCCAGTTAATGTATTTATACATGTCATTTGTTTCTTGAAATTCATGTTCTTACTGGTTGAATACCAGGTTATCGAGGACGAGAGTTTGTGTGTGATTTTGAGCACGAGGGGAAGTGTGGATGGACTGAGAAGTCAGAAGAAGGTGTGTACATGTGGCAGAGACAGCAGAGAGGAAACACTCTCCCTGACAGTGGGCCGTCCTCCGACTACACCACTGGCACTTCCACAGGTACATGACAATTCAGCTTACCCTTCCGTTGGTTTTAGAAACCCTTCTGTTGGTTCCAAATCCAGTGATAAATGTACTAGACCTACTGTTTTTTTTTTGTTTTTTTTTTCATATACACATACACATATAAAGGTGAAACTCGAAAAATTTGAGTATCGTGCAAAAGTTTATTTCAGTAATTCAACTTAAAAGGTTAATCTAATATATTATATAAACTCATTACATGGAAAGTGAGATATTTCAAGCCTTTATTTGTTATAATTTTAATGATTATGGCTTACAGCTTATGAAAACCCCAAATTCAAAATTAGAATATTGTGAAAAGGTTTTCATAGCTATTAATCAGGGATTCCTGAATTCCTGAAAAATGTATCATGGTTTCCACAAACATTTAATCATCACTGTTTTTAACATTGATAATAAAAATAAATGTTTCTTGAGCAGCAAATCAGCATATGATTGAATGATTTCTGAAGGATCATGTGACACTGAAGACTGGAGTAATGATGCTGAAAATTCAGCTTCATCATCACTGGAATAAATTAAATGTTTAAATATATCAAAATATATACTAGTGATTTTTACTGTATTTTTGATCAAATAAATGCAGCCTTGGTGAGAGCATAAGAGACTACTTTCAAAAAATATTTAAAATCTTACCAACCAATGGTAGTGTAATTTTTAAGTGATGTAATTGGTCATGATTTTTTGCATGTATTTTATTTTTCTAATTTAGTCAATTGCTGTGTTTAATTATTATACAAGAATTACAAATGATGTTTAAATGGTTTTGTTTAAAAATGTTACAGAAACTATTTTAGTTAACTACCGTAAGCATCAGGTATTGTGAACTAATAATTAACATTTTTTACAGTGTTTATTTATAAAGCATGTTCATTTCTAAATATAATATTATTCATTATTAATTTATACTCATTCATAATACATTTACTAATTTTATACAAAATTGATACTAATTTATACAAATTGACATGTTTAATGTATTATTGTGCAGAAAGAAAAAAATATTAGCAAAAGCCTGGTTTCACAGACAGGGCTTAGATTAAGCCAGGATTAGGCTTTAGTGCAATTAGGACATTTAAGTAGCTTTTATAAACATGCCTTAGAAAAAAACATTACTGGTGTGCATCTTGAGACAAAACAATGGCATTGACATATTGTCAGTGCAAGTTGCAGTCTATGAAACCGGCCAATAGATTATTAAATGCTGTAAAAGTTGTATTCATTGTTACATCATGATACCTGATACATTAACTAATGTTAACAAATTGAATATTATTGTAAAGTGATATCAAGGTTTCTCTTCAATATCAATATTTCTGTTTCTCAGGCTGGTTTATGGCAGTGACAGCTGTGACTTCAGATGCCCCGAAAACTGCTGTGCTTGTGTCCCCTATAATAAAACATTCCTCTCCTACTTGTCGCCTTCGGCTCAGATACTTCATCTGGGACTCAGGTTCACACACATACTAGCACATTCAAAACTGCATCAAATATGGACTAATTAACCTGTAGAGTAGTATTAAGTGAAGATTACTCAGAGGAAACGGACACATCTAACCCTATAGGTGTTGCTTCAACACTTGTGAATTCAGTTTGTGCGTGTGTATGTGTGTGTTTTAGGTTACACTGGGCTGGGTGACACCCCTCTGTGGGGGTCAGTGTTGCAAACTGATGGCGAGGAAGCTGTGGTTTGGAGGCCAGAGAGCTCCAGCATCCGAGGCTGGAGGGAGGCCACCATTTACCTGGGCCGTATCCCAGGCCCTTTCCACATCCAGCTTCATTCCAGACGCAGTAAAGGGAAACAGGGAGATGTGTCCGTCGATCACATGGAATTTCTAGATTGTGCCCTGCCAGGTAAGAACAAATAGAAAAAGGTCATTCACATAATATTTTCTACATTTACACATACATTTAAATGTATTTTATTAAAGCAATAAGGCCCAAGAAGCCTTAGTTTACACTGAATTTAGAACAGCTAAGGAGCATTTTTAGGCATGACGTGGAGTTGAAATCCATATTCCTAAGTATTTCCATTTTAAAATTTAGGAAAGATGGATTTAATTTGTCTGATGCATAAAATGCAGTTTCAAAGTGACAATTTATTTTCCCCAAATTATTATATTTTTATTAAAATTTCTAGAAGGTATAAAGGAAAATCTACAGTACTGTTTAGTTATAATTTTAAGAAATTAATACTTTTACTCAGCAAGGATACATTAAATTGATCAAAAGCGACAGTAAAGACATTTAAAATGTCACAAAAGATTTTTATTTCAAATAAACGCTGTTCTTAAATCTAAAAATAAATCGGAGAATCCCAAAAAAAGATTTTCACGGATTCCACAAAAATGTTTTTTATTCATATTACTGTTTATATTACTATATACATTTTTTGATCAAATAAATGCAGCCTGGGTGAGCATAAGAGAAATATATTTTTTATTTTATTTTTAATCGCATTTAAAATCTGCTTGCCTTAAAAGTCAACAATTGGGCATCCGTGCTTTTGATGGATAACACCATCAGTGATAAGGATGTTTGGATTCTCCCTCTCTCTTTCAGTTCCCCCTGAAAGTGGAACATGCATTCCTGGTTTTGTGACGTGCAAGCGGGAGGGATGTGTGGAGGACTATAAAGTGTGTGACGGCACGGATGACTGTGGTGATGGAACGGATGAAGAGAACTGTGCCGAGGACCATGAATCTAGTGAGAGAAATCAGTGATCTATTGATGAGGAGATATGTTCATTCATTTAGCCTTCAGTGCATTTGATTCTTGAGTTAGATCGCCTACTGCTGGTCTGGAGTCATAATCACTGATAATGTTTGTTATATTGGTGTGTACTTATTATGTACAGAGCAGAACATGAGCTGTGACTTTGAGGATGATCTTTGTGGATGGGACATAAGGACTATATCATCCTTGAAATGGACAAGGACAAATCAGATGAATATATCACTTTCTGAGCCTCGAAAAGGACCTGGTAGAGACCACTCAACTAACACGATGACGGGTATGTGCGGGCCAGTCGTAAGCAGGGTTATTATAGTTTCAAAATTTCCATTTATTATTATTTATTTATCTTCGTTTTTTCTATATCGTCTAGTCGCATTTCTATGTTTAATTCAGGTGGGTTAGAATGGTTTAATAATAAACCATGTACACTACCGTTGAAAATAAATTAATTCTTTTATTTAGCAAGGTTAAATTAAATTGATCATATGTGACAGTAAAGACAATTATAATGTTACAAAAAGATTTCTGTTTCCAATAAATGCTTCTCCTTTGAACTTTATACTAGTCAAATATATTTCTGTATCACAGTTTACACAAAATATTAAGCAGCACAACTGGTTTCAAAATTGAAAATAATAATAAATGTTTCTTGAGCAACAAATCAGCATATTAGAATGATTTCTGAAGGATCAAATGATGCTGAAAATTCAGCTTTGCTGTCACAGGAATACATTTTAAATGGTAATAATATTTTTTACAATATTTTTGATTAAATAAATGCAGCCTTGGAGCATAATAGAGTTCTTTCAAAAACATAAAAAAATCTTACCAACCCCAAACTTTTGAACAGTAGTGTATCAAGAACTTTACTTAATGTGTAACCATTTTTATTTTATTTTTTATAGTTTTAGAGTCATGAAAATGTATTTTAAAATGTATTTTAGTTAGTTTTTCCTAGTTGTGTTTATTGCTGTTTTTTGTTAAAGGTAACACTGACATGTGCATTGAAGTCTCAAAATAAGTCAATAAATAATTACTCTTCAGGACATTTCTTATATGTAACCAAGCCGGAAATCCTGAAGGATGATTGGACGTCTTTTCAAAGCCCTCCCCTGGCACCAACCAATGACACACATCCTTGCCGGGTATGTACAGTATAGTACCAAATGCTTATTAAATGGTGCAGTAGCATGACAATAAAGGCACAACTTCAACTTAATACACTCGTTTTTATCAGGATTGTAACCACATACGCAGGATTAGGGGACGTCTCGGTGTCTATGGGCTTACACTTTACACCCATTGTCCATAATTACAGATGATAATGTACACACATCAGTTTGGCCGAGTGTCGGGCGGACTGTCTGTGTTGGTGGCCGGGACGGAGATTTATCCTGTGTGGGAACGTGGAGGTGCTCTTGGGGACTTGTGGGTAAAGGCTGAGGTGGAGTTTGTCGTCAATAGCACGTTCCAGGTACTTGAAGTCATTGCTCCTCTCCTCTGACATCATCACTCTCAGAAGTTTCCCGCTTTTTTATCACACAGCAGTCATAAATGCTGTCTAATGTATTGAACTTTCCCCAATCAGATACTATTTGTTGCTGCCATTCGAGACCATGCTTATGGAGGGATCGCTATTGATGATATTGTGTTGTCCCCTGAGTGCATCTTATCCAATGGTACTCTCTGATTTTATGCCCGTCTACGTCGATTATACACCACAACTCTGCGTTTGCCTACACATTTGTCTGTAAATTTATAAAACGTCTTTCTGTTTCATTGCCTTTTATACAGAATCAATGCCCGATCCAGTATTTCCAAAGCCTCCCGCTAAACCTTGCATAGAGGACAGTCTGAAAATCTGTGACTTTAAAGAGGACTGTCCTGCTGGAGAAGATGAAGCTCAGTGTGGTGAGTACCACCTATACAAATATGTGTGCATGTTAAAGGGACACTCCACCCATTTGCATTAAGAGGTCCATTGTTAGACAACCAGTCATACTATTGAATGGTCGTGCAACATTCTTTCATTTTCCCCTGAGACGAGAGAAATCTACTATTTACCTTTTTCACTTCCTCCTACAATGACGCAAAAATCGTCATTTGACGTCATTGTAGGAGGAAGTGTAAAAAGGGGGGATTTCTGTATAGACTACAAGCACAAATTCCCACCCTTTCAAACCCGCCCATAGGGGGTTGGACCTAATGCGCTAACAGAGCTATCACAGATCAGTGGGTGGGACTTCACTTGCAGATACTGAAAGCAATATCAGCCATCTTGTTTATAAGCTAAGCTAACAAGCGCTGTGGATATAGGAAGTTACGACAATGACGGAAGAAACTAAACATGATATGGAAGAAGAGGATTTTGAAATTCTGCTGCTCGAATCCGCTGTTCGTGGCTATCTTTACGAGCCGCAATATAGTGAAGAGCAGCTGAGGCTGATGGTGGAACAGGAGGCGGCTGCCTGTCGCGGACGAGGAGCCCGGGCTGGCTTGAGCTGGGCGGACTGCTGGTGCGTGTGCTCTCGCTGTGCGCTACGGACACAGATAGAGTCCGTCTGCTGCAGAGAATTTCAACAAGGCAGTTTCTCCTGGACGAAATCTCTGAATCAGACGACCACACGGACGTTTGTGTTGTGATGTGAACCATCCTAGTTTCGCCTGACTGAACATGCAGGTATCATGCAATAATTCACCATATAGAAAGAAATACAAACGAGTAATTCACTAATGAGTTTGCCAATGTAACGGGGTTCGTTGTTGTGGGAAGAAGGAGGCTGGAACCGGCGAACATTTAAACGTTTTAATAGTAAAATAAACAAATACAAAACAAAAGTATAAGCCAGCTGGCCACACACAACAGAAACAAAACATAAAATCAGGCCTGTTCCTTTTGTGCTTCCGCTCCTCCGTGAGAGATATGAGACCGCTGCACAGGTGCCATTCATTATCACTCGCGTCGTCCTCTCACGTCCCTCGCCCTCGTCCTGCTCGCCACAACTAACTAGACATTTTTTGTGAAATGAATTTTAAACTCATTTGGCAGCTAGCCTTCTTGTAGACGGAAGAGCGATTTCTCTGATGTTTGCGCTGTTCTGGATTAGTGGGAGTGGCTTGCGGAGCTGTGCAACATGGTGCATTGTGGGAGTTGTTGTCTTACATACAAATGCGCCCCAAAGTTATTTTCTGTCTTTTCTCGGTCAAGAGGGCACCAAATTTAAAATTTCTTTTACATTTCGACTACATATATAACCCACTTTCAATAAAGATTAATGTTGAAATGGGTGGAGTGACCCTTTAAGTGTATTTGCATGATTGTTTTGGTGTATACAAGTGTATACATATACATCTTAATCACACATTGAGGGTCTATGTTAATGTTGTGTACATAGGGGACTTCTCATATGAGATGGGAAGCTCTG
This sequence comes from Rhinichthys klamathensis goyatoka, assembly GCF_029890125.1. Lineage (NCBI taxonomy): Eukaryota > Metazoa > Chordata > Actinopteri > Cypriniformes > Leuciscidae > Rhinichthys > Rhinichthys klamathensis. The sequence goes on along the minus strand of NW_026607275.1, from coordinate 135,454 downwards.
GCTGGACAGATACTAGTATAGGGAGCCAGGCCTGGGAGCTAGAAGAGTATAATGACACCTTCATTCAAGGTAAAAACAAACAAACAAAAAATCTGTTTTTAGCATGATGGAATTAAGAAAATGCTAGATAATTTAATGTAATTTGTGTATGTGTGTGTGTCATTAGAAGAGTTCCTGTTTGTGACTGGTGCTCCTGGGCAGCAGTTAAGTGAAGCTCAAACTCGTACCCCTCTCCTGGGTCCGTCAGGTCCAGGGTGCACCCTTCAGTTCTCCTACAGTCTCAGTGGCAGTAACCCACACATAGGTACAACATCAGCTGTAATACACCTGTCTCTCCCCTGTTAGTTAGCGTGATGTTAGACTATAGACTCTCTTCCTCTCTCTGCAGGTAAACTGGCAGTGTATGTTGTAGACAGTGTGTTTGGGACTCATCCTGTGCTGTGGGAGTTTACTGGAAGGACCAATGAGACGGCAGAGACTTGGCTAAAGGAGGAAGTGTATGTTGGAGCAAGAGATAATCGCTTTCAGGTTGACTATCTATCTGTCTATATCATCTATATATCTGTCTGTATCTATCTATCTGGATATGTATATATATATACACTCACCTAAAGGATTATTAGGAACACCTGTTCAATTTCTCATTAATGCAATTATCTAATCAACCAATCACATGGCAGTTGCTTCAATGTATTTAGGGGTGTGGTCCTGGTCAAGACAATCTCCTAAAATCCAAACTGAATGTCAGAATTGGAAAGAAAGGTGATTTAAGCAATTTTGAGCGTGGCATGGTTGTTGGTGCCAGACGGGCCGGTCTGAGTATTTCACAATCTGCTCAGTTACTGGTATTTTCACGCACAACCATTTCTAGGGTTTACAAAGAATGGTGTGAAAAGAGAAAAACATCCATTATGCAGTAGTCCTGTGGGCGAAAATGCCTTGTTGATGCTAGAGGTCAGAGAAGAATGGGCCGACTGATTCAAGCTGATAGAAGAGCAACTTTGACTGAAATAACCACTCGTTACAACCGAGGTATGCAGCAAAGCATTTGTGAAGCCACAACACACACAACCTTGAGGCGGATGGGCTACAACAGCAGAAGACCCCACCGGGTACCACTCATCTCCACTACAAATAGGAAAAAGAGGCTACAATTTGCAAAAGCTCACCAAAATTGGACAGTTGAAGACTGGAAAAATGTTGCCTGGTCTGATGAGTCTCGATTTCTGTTGAGACATTCAGATGGTAGAGTCAGAATTTGGCGTAAACAGAATGAGAACATGGATCCATCATGCCTTGTTACCACTGTGCAGGCTGGTGGTGGGGGTGTAATGGTGTGGGGGATGTTTTCTTGGCACACTTTAGGCCCCTTATTGCCAATTGGGCATCGTTTAAATGCCACGGCCTACCTGAGCATTGTTTCTGACCATGTCCATCCCTTTATGGCCACCATGTACCCATCCTCTGATGGCTACTTCCAGCAGGATAATGCACCATGTCACAAAGCTCGAATCATTTAAATTGGTTTCTTGAACATGACAATGAGTTCACTGTACTAAAATGGACTAAACCCAATAGAGCATCTTTGGGATGTGGTGGAACGGGAGCTTCGTGCCCTGGATGTGCATCCCACAAATCTCCATCAACTGCAAGATGCTATCCTATCAATATGGGCCAACATTTCTAAAGAATGCTTTCAGCACCTTGTTGAATCAATGCCACGTAGAATTAAGGCAGTTCTGAAGGCGAAAAGGGGTCAAACACAGTATTAGTATGGTGTTCCTAATAATCCTTTAGGTGAGTGTATATGTCTGCATCTATCTATCTGTCTGTATCTATCTATTTATCTGTATATATATATTTATCTATCTATCTATATCTGTCTATCTGTCTATCTGTCTGTCTGTCTGTCTGTATATATCTATCTGTCTTCTGTCATATATCTTATCATCGACCTCTCTGTTTTTGTCTATTTGTCCGTCTATCTATCTATTATCTTTCTCAGTTCGAGTTCATGGCCCGTTCTGAAGAGCTCTCCCCAAGTAACCAGATTGCAGTGAAGGATGTGTACTTTGTTTACTGTTCTCCTCTGTATATCCCCTCTGGTGGTGAGTGGATACAAATAATCAACATTATTTTGCATGGTTCATTTTCATTGTCTCTAAATGATTTGGTTATTTTTTTGCATCATTATTGTTTTCCCTATAACAGATGTATCATGTAATTTTGAGGTAAATTTGTGCGGGTGGTACCAGGACCAAACAGATAATTATGACTGGAAGCTTCATACTGGAATGGACCACACTATCCATGTTGGTCAGGAGACTTTTAATGTTGCTTAATTTTGAGTGAATTATATTTGAATATTATTTTATCATCATCATACAAACATCTTTCTTCACTTATCTCTCTCTTTCTCAGGTAGGAGTCTGGTGGTGGATATGTGGGACACTTCATTGCGAGGTCTTTCTGGACGTCTCCTCTCAATCAGACAGTATAGTAACACAGAGCACTGTCTGTCCTTCTACTACAAACTCTACGGGCCAAACACAGGTGGATCTGAACACCTTATTCCCAGCTTCATAAAATATGATTTTCTCAGCCATTGTGTGACCAGAAGGTCCTACAGCTTGTGCTGAGACACGGACTCAAACTTTATACCTCATTATAATTCATTTGTTTCATCATTCATCTTCTCTTTCCAAGGCACTCTCAGTGTAAAGCAGCTATTTGCTGATGGCTCAGAAGAGCTGTTGTGGATGCGCAGCGGTGCCCATGGTAACGTCTGGCATGAGGGCCATTGCCCTGTGCCTCCTCAGCTCTCTGCTTTCCAGGTGCACACAAAAGTTGTTTACACACCTAACGCATAATTGTCAGCAAAATCCCCAGCAAAACACATAATGACTCTGTAAATGGCCACATATATTGGCTTAGAAGATTTTTATCGAATAAACTGGTTCATTTAACTGTTTTATGACTGTGAAAAGGGATGTTTAACATTTTCAGTATTACATTTCTCTACGAATTCCTTTAATCTTCATTTAATTTTCTTGTCATTCATTCTTCTCGCTTATGTAGCTGGTGTTTGAGGCGACTCGCTCTGGTTTTGATGGTCAGTTGGCGTTAGATGATGTGGCGTTTGTGACGGGACCATGTTCTTTGCCCACTATGTGCTCGTTTGAGAGTCAGACTTGTGGCTATACCAGTTCAGAAAAAGCCAGGTGGATACACCAGAGCTGGGCATTACACAAAACTGGACCCGAGACCGACCACAGCCTGGAAACAAAAAAGGGTAAGGGAAATTTGAAAATGAAATAAAATTGGTGAGAAGTCTTGAGCTAATTCGCTAAACTGTTGCAGCGGCAGTGTTTGTGATCCTGCTCACAATATTGCTTAACCTTGTTTAAGATATAGACTACTAGCTATGTTTTCTATTTTATTTTAGCTGGATTATTTTAAAGGAATGATATATAGTATGTTGTGACTAGGGTTCTACATGCTGGCCCACAGCGGTGTGGATGTCCTTCCCCAGGGCAGTGTGACCACCTTGACCTCACCTGTGCGCAGAGGTTTGACTCACACCGAATGTGTACAATTCTGGTACCATACAGGAGGAGAAAAGCCAGGTAAGAGAACATGATCGCATATTTGTGTTGTGTGTACACACCTATTGATTTTCAGGTAAATACCATATGTATCCCCACACACACAGGCACGCTGAATGTCTATGTGAAGCCATCTGATGGAGACATGATACAGATATTCTCCAGCAGTGTCGGGCAGGGACATGCCTGGCGTCATGGCCAAGGGAACATCAGCTGGCATGGGGACTGGCAGGTAAGTGATCTGCTGCCTTAACCCGTTTAGCAATGTAAATGACCTGCCAAGGTATTGCAATTACACCTGTTTTGTTAGCTTGTTATGCTTAATAAATGGTCTGGGTGTGAGTCTGGATGTGTGTAAAGATTTGATGCATCTTTGTGATTCAGCTGCAGTTTGAGGTGAAGGGTGAAGGAGGCTTATTGAGTTTCATTGCCATTGATGACATCACCTACTCGACCCACAGCTGCCCCACACCAGGTTTGAATTAAAACCCGAGTTAAAGTCAACATGAAATCAAAATTAACCCCATTTGCTTTCACAAGCCCCTTCTCCACCTACTTTTCATCTATAACTTGTCATATATATATATTGCATAAAATATTGACAATATATATTCTACAGTTCAAAGTTTGGGGGCTGTAAAGTCTATTTTGCTCACCAAAGCAGCATTTATTTAATCAAAAATACAGTAGAAACTGTAGTGTTGTGAAATAGTATTACAATTTAAAATAACTTTTTTCTAATTTAAGATTAGATAGATTATTAGAATTTAAGGTTGGATTATTTGATGAATAAAAAGTTCTAAAAGAACAGCATTTATTTAAAATAGAATTTTTTGTCTTTAAGGTCACTTTTGATCAATTTACTGTATTCTTGCTGAATAAAATGTTAATTTCTTTAAAAAATATATCTCACTGGCCCCAAACTTTTGAACAACAGTGTTTTTTATATTATTAATAAATAAATGCATGTAATTGAATAAATATATATTATTGTTCATTATAATTAATATAATTTTTTATATGTTGTTGTTTATTATTACAAGATCTATAAAATAGCTTAGATTTAAGTTAGTTTTTTTGTTGTTGTTGTTGTTTGGTTATTTGTGTGCGTGTGCATTTCAGATAGTGTCTGTGATTTCGAGAAAGGTTTCTGTGGTTGGTCCAACACTCAGAAGGCATCTGTAGACTGGTTAGACTGGGACCTGACCAGTGCGCAAGCTGAGATGTTCTACAGCACACCAGCATATGACCACACACTGTACACAGAAGAAGGTGATTTATGCGCTTTACGCTCATACTAAAAAGTGTTTGTTGCTAAGTAGAGAATGTGAATACTCATTGTCACAGCTTCATTTATTTTGAGGAAGTGGATGTAATTTAGTCTCCTTTATAACTCCAGGACACTTCCTGGTCCTTCCTAACTCCCAACGGGACACCGCTACTCGGAATGCCTGGCTGCTGAGCCCTCACCTGGCACCAACCAAAGGAACCTGCCTGAGCTTTTGGGTTTATCAGCCAACCATATGTATGCCACATCTATATCATCAAATGATCCGTTTTAGTTGTTTATTACCTCAGTTATTTAGTTTTTGATAAGCCTAAATTAGTGTCAGTGACATCGAAAGTTTGGGGTCAGTATGATTTTTTTCAAAAAAAACCACCAACTTTTATTTAGCAAGGACACATAAAACTGATCAAAAGTGACAGTAAAGATATTTATGTTACAGAATATTTCTATTTCAAATAAATACTATTCTTTTGACTTTCTATTCATCAAAGAATCCTGAAAAAATGCATCACAGTTTCCACAAAAATATTAAGCTGCACAACTGTTTTCAACATTGATAAAAATAAGAAATGTTTCTTGAGCACCAAAATCAGCATAGAATGATTTCTGAAGGATCATGTGACACTGAAGACTTGAGGAATGGATGCTGAAAATTCAGCTTTATCATCACTGGAATAAATTATTCCAATAAATTAATACATTTTAAACTACGTTAAAATAGAAAAGAGTAATATTTCACAATATTACTCTTTTTACTGTATTTTGGATCAAATAATGCAGCCTTGGTTAGCTTAAGAGACTTCTTTCCAAAACATAAACGGCAGCATAGCTACTAAAATATATTATCAAAAAAATCTTTCTGGCAATTATACACCTTATTTGATCCAAACTTTTCCTTAAAACTAGCATCCAGCTATTACATATCCCGTGAAATGCACTGCAAGTTGCATTGGATTAAATTTTTTTTATAATTTAATAATGATTATTTGTATTGCTTTCTTCTGAAGATGACAGCAAACTCATAGTATGGAGGCTGTCTGAAGTATCCAAACAAGAATTACTGATGCTGTATGAGGGAGGTGGAAACTGGAAATACTTTAGTGTCAATATCACCTCAGAAACCGAGTACCAGGTGACCAAACCCTACTTTATTCAATGTTCTTATTGGTTCTGCATGAATTTGAGTTTGATTATACTGATTGTGTGTGTGATTTAATGGGAGGCAGATTGTACTAGAGGGAATTAAAGGAGAGAAGGGTTTCCTTGCCCTGGATGACATACGGTACACGGTTGGGGTGAACTGTACTGGGCAGAAGACTGACCAAAGTAAGAGTTCTTCATCTAGCAAGAATTCTTCAGATTTGTTTTTTCCTTAGTGTCATTCAGATTCAATTGGAAAGCGATAGGTGTTCAACTCTTATATATAGTGATGCAGGAAAATCATGACATCTTTATATTTACAGCCTCATCATCTGACAACACAGGAACCATTGTGGCCTCTGTTGTATTCGTCATTCTGCTCTTACTGATTCTCGCTGCCTTGTTTGTGTTCTACCTGAAGACTAAACATAATGCCAATGCCTCAATAGAGGGCTCAAACGGATCTCATGTAAGCTGCACTGGCTTTGGCAATCAACTGTATGGTTCTGGAGATACTGTAAGTTACCTGGCTGTACATGTTCTTGTTTTGTGTAAAAGCTTAAACCTTAAAGGGATAGTTCACCAAACAAAACATTATTTACTATGGAAGCCATTCTGACTTTTTTTCTTGCAGTTGCGAGTTTACATCTCGCAATTCTGAGAGAAGTCAGAATTGCACGATATAAAGAAATACATTTTAAATGTGTTATGTTTCACACCCATACGCTATAATATGACTTGAAGGCTTAAGAAGTCACATATGGATACTTTTATGGTGATTTTGCATAATTTGTTAAGCTTGAAAGCTCCAGTCCCCCATTCATTGTAATTGCATGGAAAAGAACGACCAGTAAATTCTTCAAAATTTCACGTTTTGTATTCCACAGATTAAAGAAAGCCATATGGGCTTACTGTAATCTCTAATAATCTAAACTGTGTGTAATATTAAAATATCTTTTTTGTGTGTGTGCTGGTTACAGGAACATTTGGAGGAGGTGCATGAGAATGCAGGGCCGTAGGAGGTTATTGTGGTGACTGCGCCACCAACTGGCAGCCTTCAAGCAAAACGGTCGACATCACAGCAGGAGAAATGCTTGTGTCGTCATGGCAGGACTAGCCCGGTCCTAACACATGCAAAACCACGCCCAACATGCTAACACTGATGCTAACCAAAAGATACAGAGTTATCTTCACTATGAGTGAAATCTAGGGGTAAAATAATTCATAAGTCTGCGTCTTACAATTACTTATTTTACTCAACTGGTAATAAAGTCTATATTCCATCACAGGATAAAAATGGCATTATCCAAACAAGTAATCCAATTCAATGCAATTTAATATATGGTATACAATAAACAGAACAGCCTTAGAGGTTGTGGTATTTGATGTCCATATATTGTTAAAGGTTTTTGTGTTTTAAGTGGTTTGGGTTCATCATGGCTATCATCACTGAGAAAGATCTAGCCTGTGGATGGTCTTTTACTTAATGGATTCTCTCTACTCCAGAATAACAGCGATCCAAAAGAATGCACTACATTTTTAGGAGTACAATGCAGTTTTTGTTATGGTAAAAATTTAACTAAATTAACTATTTGAGGTCCTTTTTGTAATGATGGTAATACAATATACGATTTAATATATTACAAATTTATTTTAAAACAAATATATAAAAAATATATGAAATTGTATATTGTATTACCATTCTGCATATTTGAACGTCAAATTAAATTGAGTATTTATTTAAAAAGTGTAATATGCAATTAATAGAAATATTATTTAATAACTGCCACCATCCCGGTAGCGGGATATTTAAGTTTACTTCAATATTGTTCTAATAAATCCTAATCTAATCATGGCAAACTATATATCGTTGGAAAGGTCTAAGAGTCAAGAATACATATTTGTTGATGATTTTGCAGAAAAATATATGTTGGAAGAGTAATGGATTAATATATGACAAGAATGCGCATAAAAAAAATCTGTATCATTACAGGTGTTTTCACCTTTGTAACAAAAAGTCAACAACTACACTTTTAATCATTCAAACTTTGATTTTCATGCTAAAAGTTCACAATAAAACATATATATAATCTAGTATTTGTCAATAAAAAATTATAAAATAATATTATCCTCTAAAAAGTATATTATATATATTATCCACTAAAATATTATATTATATTTTTTATCACCTTTTTTATTACATCACATATTTTAGTAGTTATCATAAATTAGGTCTCGTTTGAAAGCTTTCATCCTGTGAAAACCGTTTTGAAATTGGATGTGTTACCCTAGAAACGGTACTCTAAATTCTTTTATCAGGCTCCTCCCCTTTTGGGCATCATCATGTTTCATAATTTATGATCACAACCTTTTCTAATCTTGACAAAACACATATTGTCAGAAAGGTCTGAGTCTCAAGGTTCCATATTTTGTTACAGAAGTGATATTCGGGGGGTTATAACCCCCCCCCCCCCCCCCCCCCCCCCCCAATATTTAAATCTATGCATTACAACCCCCCCATTATTTATACCATGATCACAATATCAGGAGGCATACCCAAACTTCAACCCCCCCCCCAATGTTCAAACCAAATCTACGCCCTTGGCAGAATGAACAGTTAAATTCAATGGAATTCAATGTCAGCCGGTGGCTATTTCTGGTATTACGCCTAAACAAAATCTCATGGGAACTTCAATTTTTGTGATATCAACTTCAAATTTGGAACACAACTTGGTTAGATATATGGCTTTGACTTTCTGTCATTTTTAGGCTGAAACCTATATTAATTTATATATATTTTAACCCTTTCATGCATGAATTATGATAACCTCAGTCAGGATTTTTTTTCCTATGTGTTTTTATTGCTCTTAGGGCATGAAAAACAAGATTTGATTTTTTATTTTTATTTTTATTTTATTTTCCAAAGAGATTTTCAGGTGTCCACTTGAGTGGACAGCATGCATTTATGGTTTAAACTGAAGAGATACTATATTAAACATAATACAATAATCAAACAGATAAAGTATGTGTATTTAACAAACTAATCAATACAATTATATAAAATCATGTGAAAACTATAAAATATATACAAAAAATATAAATTCGAAATATTGCAAATGCAATTGAACTTCATACAAGTTGCACTTCGTGTATCTTTGATATCAGAACATGAGGACGTGATTCCATCAGAAATTTCTACAGCCTGTCAAGGTACAACAGTGGAAACCACTCAGATGATCCCTCCAGTGTGCCAGAGTATGTCAATTTACCTTTATTAGCTGATAATTCTGATTATGTTCAAGATAGACACATTTCTAGCATAGGCCTCTTCTGAGAAAACCTAGCGATACGTATTTTTCAATCTCATCTGAAATTAGCAGTGTTGGGGCATGCATAACGCATTCAGATTACTTTTTTGATGTTACAAGTAAAGTAATGTGTCACAAGTAACGTGCATTACATAATCAGATTTGTTTTAATGTTACGAGTAAAGTAATGTATTACAAGTAACATGTATTACCTAATCAGACTACTTTTCGATCTAACAAGTAAAGTAATTAATTACAAGTAATGTGCATTACGTAATCAGATTACTTTTTGTTGTTACGAGTAAAGTAATGCATTACAAGTAACATGCATTACGTAATCAATTACTTTTTGGTGTTACGAGTAAAGAAAAGCATTACAATATAGTACATTACGAAATCAGATTACTTTTTGATCTAACAAGTAAAGTAATGCATTACAAGTAACATGCATTACGTAATCAGATTACTTTTTGATGTTACGAGTAAATAAATGCATTACAAGCAACATTCATTGCGTAAACAGATAACTTTTTGATCTAACAAGTAATGCATTACATAATTAGATTACTTTTTTGATAAAATGAGTAAAGTAATACATAAGTCACATAAATTATGTAATCACATAACTTTTTTCGATGTCAATGAAATTAACATTCTAATAATACAAATACATTTATTTACAGTAAAAAACGTCACTGCAGATTAAGTATTTTCAAAAACAATATTCACAGTATAAGTTTGAATTGTAGCTGAAATATAGCCATTGATGCATGAGGTCCACTATAGTGGACAGGTGATTAATCAGATTTTTCTCCCAATCTAAAATCAAAACTTGGAAAATGTTACTGGCATATGACTCATTAGATATTGCTTGATGCTGCAATATTTTTTTTACCTACAAGAGTCTCCTAGGATAGAAGGAATGGGTGGATATTCCGGAGCAACTTGGCATGTCTGACTGACCATTGGCCATCTTGGTTTGGAGGGGGAAAAACTCGAAACACAACGGCTTGCAACTTGGTTGCAATGTATAGGATGATCCACCAGGGTCCACTGAAGAGATTGATGTGCAACTTTGCCATCAAAACCCTTGCAAATTTAAGAAAATGCTTTTTTAATAGCTGTCCACTGTAGTGACCACTATGCATGAAAGGGTTAATAAAAGAAAAAATATTTTATTATATTTTCATAACAATAAACTTAAACTTCAATTACTTTTAAATAATTTAATTATATTAATTTATTCCACTTCAACAATAATCTGCCAAGTGTCGTCTTTTAAATGAGACCAACCGTAAGTCTTTAGTCCAAAGGGTTCATGAATTACAAGCGTTTAAGTTTGGGTAGTGTATTTTCACATCAATTCTCAAAAAGGGGGGTGAGTTAAGAGGTTAACAGATTATCTCAGACAAAGGATATCTTAATTTCTTAATAGTATTGAGACATTTCAATCTCTCTCGAGTGCATGCTGGGAGTGAACGGAGTGTGGTGAGGGTGAGTGCGTGTTGTGGCCGTGTGCTAACAAACTTTTCTATCTTCTATCTTTTTTGTGTATGTTTGTTTTTATGTGTTGAACTTGTTCGTGTATTTAAATTGTAAAGGTGTTTGGGTCTGCAACCAGCGTTGTGCTGGGAGGCATGACGAACCAAAACACAATGAGTTTTAAAGATTTAACCCGCCGCCATGGAGTGAAGGTGGAGTCTAGAATTAACGTGGAGCAGTGTTGTTTAGCGGTGGGAGAGATTGTGGGGCATGATCATATTGTCTCGGCATCGCGAATGAACAGTGCAATTGTTTTTTTTTTTTAAACAGTTGAAAAGGCAAATGATGTTGTCCAAAGCGGCTTTGTGTTGAATGGTTCACTCGTGACTGTTTTACCTTTACCCCGTCTAAAAAGGTCATACTGTCTAACGTACCTCCGTTTATTAACCCTCTGGGGTCTGAGGTGTTTTTGGGGCCATTTGGATGTTCTGTGATGCCCTTACATTTGTGCTTTTTTCAGTTATTTATAAACATGTTAATGGCAAAGGTGTAAATTCACTCTATATAGCACAAACAGGGCTACCATAATCTGTGAGCAACTTGTATGTACATTGTTTGTATTTTTAAGAGAATATTGTTTATGCGTGGTTATTGAAAAAAATTAAAATGAAAGCTGCTGAAATAAGACCACAAAACAAATACTAAATATGTGTCCACAAGACTTTTGACAAATGGATGTTGACGCTTCGAGTTCTGGCTTCAAAATGATCTGAAAATCATCCTTCCTAATCATTCACATAAACCAATAGATTGTTTTAAATTGTGAAAAACATTTTTTTGTTTGCCAAGGCAATATGCAGATGGGCGGAACGGCCCAACCCCTATCATGAATATTAAGTGGTTCTCAGACAGTGACCCTACATAATAATGAGCCTTTCATTCAGGGGTGTCACACAAGAAATAATGCAAGGACAATATATATATATATATATATATATTGTCATTGCATTCTTTCTTGTATATATATAGCCTAAATATATATATATATATATATATATATATATACACACACACACACACACACACACATATATATATATATATATATATATATATATATATATACAAACAATCAAAATATAAATGAAAGCCAAAAGCACATTTTTAGTCATACCTGGAAACAAATTCTAGTCAAATGCTATATGGGCCATTCTACAGAATCTTGAAAAGAAAATAGTCTTTTTCCATAAATGTCTTATAAAGTATTATTTTTTAAAGTAGACCAATACAATAAAAATAAACCAGTCGCATTTCAAAGTCGTTCGCGAAATGACCGCCAGGTGGCGCAAAGGGACATTTATCAAAACGTAAGTGGGGCTAATGTCAATTAACAGTAAGGATGAAATTCTACAAGTTATGGTAATTTGCAAATAAGCCTACAACAAACATTTATTTTTAAACAAATATTTTTAAATATGCAACATGCACGTTTAAACAACAAACAATACAATCTGAACCAGCGCTTCTGCTCCTGTATTGAGACATGCAGCGCGTTGCAGTTACGATCCGGGTTCCAGTGGCCTTAATACATTCACGGCTTTTTAAAATGTCACAAAGCGTTTTGAGATGGTTTTGAATGAAATATTGAAGTTTATAATTAGGGTATTTTGGCACACCACGCCGAGTGGCTATGCATTATTCTAAAATCTGGCTTTATTCTGGCATGTTGAATTAGAGTTTGACAAACGCGGCGGCGCGTTCATTTGAATTTATTTTTCTCATAACAGCTAAAAGAACTTACTGCGTAATTGTTGGTCATACAGATAAGATATCATCTTTTAAAACTGTAAAAGGTCTACTTTTATTCATGTAGGCTAAAGTAGGCCTACACTCACAGGCTAACGACAAAACGTTTTCTCGCTCATGACAAACAAACGTTTGGGCATTTCTCAGTGAGAAAATTCATAGCCGAGTGGTAGAACTTACGGTTCGATCATCAAGATGACACGGGTTCAAATCCCGAACAAACATGGTCTATTGTAAATTTTATATTTATTAATGCAGAGAGATTTGTGTAGCTCTAAAACTCTGGTACACCATACAGTTTTTTGCTTATATTTATAAAATAAAATTACCATGCATTTCCATTTTACACTAAGGAACAATAGTATCCAACAGAACGACTTTGCATCTGTACCAATCGTATGAGGCCAATCTTAATTTCAAAAGCAGTTCTGTAAAAAAAGTAATTTTATATATATAGCCAATATATATATATATATATTTTATTAGGCCTATTATTATTATTTTTTTGATTCCCTACAACCTAGAGTTTTTAAAAACATGGTTTTAAGTAAAGTGTGATTTGCCAGGGGGACGGGGATTTCCTTCTGGTCTAAACATCCCTGCTTCTGCTGAATTATTTGAATCCCCACACCCCTCCCTCCACAGTAATCAATGCTATAGGCTACTTCACCAATAGACCATATCAAATATAAAATAGAGATATGCAACAGAACAAGCACGTTTAAACAACGATAAACAATAAAATCAAAACCAGCGTTTCAGTTGTCCATAGTTCAAGTGGCCTTAATGCATGCACGGCTTTTCAAAATTTCACAAAGCGTTTTGAGATTATTTTGAATGAAATATTGAAGTTTATAATTAAGTGTTTTGGCAGACCACGCCGAGTGGCCCTATGCATTTTTCTAAAATCGGGTTTTATTCGAACTTTTGCTAACGACAAAAGTTTATCTGTCGTCTCTGTCTCCGGGAACTGCGCGTCACAAAAATGAACCGAAAGCCACTTCAGCTCAGTCACTATAAGAAATCGGCTCTGTCTAATGCCTTTAAATGTCTAAATATTCAGGCTAATAAATGTTATCTGATTATGTAATCCATATGAAAACGAGAGGTACAGAGGATCTACTCAAACATGTAGCCTATGTAAGCGCTTCCCAATGAGAAAATGACAAGGGTGAAAATCTCGCTCTAATGAAATGTAGCAGGCTAAATCGCCCTGAATTAAAATGTAAAAACAGATCAAATAATGTATTTGTCGAAATGTTGCGATATTGTTTCATTTAAGTTCATAATTATTCTATAGGCCTACATGTTATTTAATTTAGCAGCATTACCACGAAGCACCGTGGTTCGATATTTATTTGAATAATAAAAAAAATAATAAAAACTTAATTCACAAATTGCATGCCTGGTTGAAAGGATCCAAAGATCCCTGTAGAATTTAATATTAAGTTGAACATTTTGTTCATGACAACAAATGAACATGCGTTTTTTCAGATTATATTTAGTTTTGCTTGGAAAAAGCTGGCCCAAACCAGTTTTATTTAATCAATTATTGAAATAATGAAATATTTAGTAATAAACTTTTATGACAGAAATTTCACTAGGCTACATGTAACTTAAATCATTTAATTCCTTCATTATCAACACTGTCTAGAATAGCGATTTAAGTGTGAATTACGACTTCTCTTTGTGTTAAATCAGCCTCAGACTCCGATAGCCTGTGGGGGGTTGGGGGACAGTTCAGTGCTGTGCGCGCAGGACAATAGGCATAGGTGTTAATGTTCCTCTTTCATATGGAGAGCGAGGGAGACTAAATAAACTTGTTAAAAAGAGATTCAGCGCGAGAGAGGCAAAGAAAAACGCATGTTTTAATTTAATTATGTTGCTTTGGACAATTTTCGTTTTGTAGGCCTACTGTTTTAATTGTTTAATGTCATTTATTTGGCAATACAAATTTAAAATGTCGCAAGAATAATATTAGCCTAGTGTTTCTTATTTTGCATCGCAAAAGAAATAAACTCTAAACCCGATGCAACCCTGTTTTAAATAAAAAAAAACACTTTATTTAAACCTTGAAATGTTCGAACTTGGTTTCAAACTTAAGTAATTTTAGTGTTCTTTTACATTACACAATAATTTAGCAGACTAAAGACGAGCTTCTTCATTTTCATTTTCTGATGCAATCGGCTGACAATCTTCCTTCATCAGTTTGTGTCCTTTGTGCAGCGGCTGCGGTTCTACTGGAATGTAGCAAATTTATGTTGTAATGATAATTAAACAAAACTCTTGACTTTAAATAAGTAAACAGTTATAAACAGTTAGCTATTTAAGCATCAAGAAGGTAAAATATAAACGCTGTTGGCCAACATCGGTTAACAACATGTATGCCACATTGAGATTCGATCTCGGGTCGATTGAAGCTCCCTGAAGCTCGTGTTGATGCGTTGATCACTGAGCCACCGTTTGTACGCTGTTAGAGTTAAAGTCTTATGCTTTTGTAAAGCTTCATTGATGTAGCCTAAATGTTTTTATTGCAATGTTTTATGTTTTCATTATTTATTCAATTTCATTTCAGTATTTCAGCCTAATTTCAGTATTGTGGTAATGAATTATTTTAACTACGTTTCACTTGTTGAATTCATCTGCTACCAGCTTTCAATCGCTCTGAATGAGCAGCAGATTACGCATTAGAGAGAATAAACGAACACTTTTCAGAGTCTATGATTGTAGCGCCTCTTAGCGGTAAAAGGTAGCAAATACACCCCACATTTTACCGCCGCGGTGGAACGGCTGATGTGGGCGTTGTCATGGCTTTCCTCTACATTTGCGTTTGAATAGCGCGCGTTCTCCGTGGGCGTGTCAGATTAACGCGTAATGAAGTGTAATGAGCTGGGGAAAAAAATTCTGACAGCACTCTCTTTTCATACAGATTACATAAACTGAGAATATTTGTTTTTTATATAAATTACTTCATTGAAAAGAAGAGAATTCAAGCTTCATAAAGAAAAATCTCTCGTGCCTGTGTGACAAGTATTTGCAGAGTTAGAGTTAATTTTTCGGACGCGTTTCAGAATGGACTGCACTGACAGAGAGAAGGCAAAACTCGCATCATGTTTATTTTTCTTCATTTGACAAAAAGCACAACACTTTGTTTTTATTGTGAGTATACAGAAAAATAATATACACTAAACAGGATCGACTGATGTATAACACTTACATGTAAGATTAAAATCAACAGAGTATTTTGAGTCTCTTTTGCACTGATAAGAAAAAAAGTCTGCCTATCGCGCCGGCGCGATAGCCGACCCCAGGGGGTTAAAGACGAAATACTCGTGCAAGAGTTGTCTCGGTATGGAAAACTGGTTTCCCCTATAAAGAAAATCCCTCTCGGGTGCAAGTAACCTTTAGTGAAGCATCTAGTTTCATTCAGAAGACAAGTTTTCATGGTTCTGAAAAATGGAGTTGATGAGATCGATCTGGTTTTTAAGTTCAAAATTGATGGGTTCGATTACACCGTGTTTGCAACATCAGACACTACAATTAAATGTTTTAGTTGTGGTAAGATTGGACATCTTCGTGATTGTCCTAGTAAAAAGGACAGTGCAGGTGCGAGCACAAGCACGGGACAGGGCGTGTCTGTTCCTCCTCCGGCTGAGATCGCGAGTCCGATGAGCAGGCTGAGCATTCTGAAAACGTCTGTGTGTAACAGATGCTGATGAAATTGAGGTGGACGATGTTGATTTTGAAAAGGAAGCAAAATCTGTTTTCAAGATCCCAGTTAAAAGAAAGAAAAAAAACAGTGGAAAAGCTTTTAAACAAGTAAGAAAGGATGAGGGTGGTGTTAAGAATGTGGGATCAGACAGTGATAGAGATTCCTCTGATTCAAATGTGTCTCAATGTTCAAATATGTCTAAGCTCTCAAAATGAAAGCTTGGTGTGTTTGTATAGCGCCGATGATATTAGTAAATTTCTGCAAGAAACAAAGGGATTGAAAGGAGTGCAAGTTGAGAATTTTTTTCCTGATTGTAAACAATTCATCAATGATGCGAGGTATCTAATGAAAGAGGGAGCCTTTCAAGATGTAGAGATTTATCGTCTTCGAAAACTTGTGAACAAACTTAAAAAAAAAACATTCTAAAGATGATGAGGCTGTCAACTTCTAAAATTCTGCCAAAAATTTTTCTTTTGGCAGCTCTTCTTCTTCTTTTTGTTCTGGTCTCTAAAACAAAAATGACTAATTTTAAAATTGGATCTTTAAACTTAAATGGTGCCAGAGATGGTCATTAAAGAATGATGTTATTTGAGTTTATTAGACAAAAGCAAATAGATATTCTGTTTTTACAAGAGAAGCACAGTGATTTTAAAAATGAGACCGACTGGAGAAGAGAATGCGACGGACAGATTGTCCTGAGTCACAAATCTTCTGTAAGTGGAGGTGTTGCGGTTTTGTTTTCAAAACATTTTTTACCTCTGTCTTGTGAAGTTGAGGAAATAATTAGTGGTCGTTTTTTAAAGATCAAAGTAAAATTTGAGAAAATCACCATGGTGCTTCTGAATCTATATGCACCTACAAAAGGATTAGAGAGAGTTCTTTTCTTTGATAAGGTGGATGCTGTTTTGAAAGATTTAAATTCAGAAGATGTGTTATTTTTAGGTGGAGATTTTAATTGTACGGCCAATGATAAGTTGGATAGGAATCATATAGAACCACACGCTGCTTCTCAGAAAACACTTATGCAACTAATTGAAACTCATGATTTATGTGACGTATGGAGAAATATGAATCAAGATGTTAGACAGTACACTTGGGCTCATAGTACTGAACATACTATCTCTTTGGCACGACTTGACAGAATTTATAGTGTTCAACATCAATGTAATCTTTTTAAATTTTGTAAAATTATTCCAGTGGGGTTTTCTGATCACAGTTTAGTTCTGTGCAGTGTTTTAATGAAGTGTGTGAAGTATAGGAGTGCACACTGGATTTTTAATACTTCATTGTTAAATGATCAACTTTTTCTTTAGATATTTTCCAATTTTTTTGGGAAACTTTTAAGCAGCAAAAACATTTTTATGCTTCTTTACTGCAATGGTGGGACTGTGGAAAAATTCTTATTAGAGATTTTTGTCAAAAGTACACTGTGAATGTTACTCGAGACATAGCCCAGTCAATGAAGACATTAGAAACAGAAATTATTGTTTTGCAGGATTTATTAGCATCTAAGAAAATAAAAAGCATATTGATGACTTGAAGGAAAAAAAAGCAGTTTTGATAGATCTGTTGGGAGTTAAAGCACAGGGAGCTTTAGTCCGTTCACGGTTTCAAACTGTGACACAAATGGACGCCCCCTCAAAATTTCTTTTTTAATTTAGAAATGAAAAAAGGTCAAAGTAAAATGATCCATACTCTACGCTCAGCTACAGGACAAGAACTAACAGAGCCTGCTGACATATACGTAACCGTGCTGTAGAGTTTTTTTCAGACCTTTATAAATCTGAACTGAGGGAATGGGGTGCAGATGCTGATCTTTTCCTTGAAGGACTGCCAAAGGTGGACGAAGAGTCCAACAATGAACTACAACAGACCTTGTCTGTACAAGAGCTTTATACTGCCATGATGAGCATGGAAAACGGTAAATCTCCAGGAATTGACGGGTTACCTGTTGAGTTCTATAAGACTCTATGGCCCGTCATAGGAGAAGATCTGCTGACAGTTCTTAATGACAGTCTGGAAAGAGGACTGTTGCCACTGAGCTGCAGGAGAGCAGTCATCACACTGTTACCTAAGAAAGGGGATCTTCAGTGTATTGGCAATTGGCGCCCTGTTTCACTCTTATGTTCAGAGTATAAAATTTTATCTAAAAGTTTGGCTATAAGACTTAGTAAAGTTTTAAGACAATTGATACATTCTGACCAGTCTTATTGTATTCCCAACAGGTCTATTTTTTGATAATATTGCTTTAATTCGAGATGTTTTAGATGCTTCTAAACTCCTGGGAATTAACTCTGGTCTGATTTCTCTCGATCAGGAGAAAGCCTTCGACAGAGTTAATAATAATAATAATACATCAGACTTTTATAGCGCTTTTCAGGACACTCAAAGACGCTTCACATGGGAAAATAAAAACAAAACAAAAACAAAAAGTGGTTTTTAAGGAAAAGCTAGTTTGAACTAGAGGATGACACGGGAGTGGATTTTCACTCCTGTCCCGTCCCACTCCCATAGAAAGAAATCTTGTCCCGTCCCACTCCCAGACCAAAGTTAAAAAAATTATCCCATCCCGCTCCTGGTAAATTGACTCCCACTCCCATCCCGCTCCTGTTTAAACTGACTCCCGCTCCTGTACCGCTCCCATATATTTTTTTCTTCAATTAGTGCTTAGTTAATACATAGAATTTGATTTAATCTGCTCTCCATCCTGTTTTAGACCAGCTGCTGAGCCCGTTTCTAGATTTTCTCCAGAAAATGGAAGATAGCAAATAAAAGAAAAACAGTACATGGTTCACACCATGTCTACAATAGTTTAATAAACCCAAACAGCACATAAAGCTGCATTTTACTCATTTATTGTTGAGTAAACAATACATTTATAGTTTACATTTATAGTTTTTTTTTAATTACATGTTAAAAACTTACTTACTTACTTGACACCTGACGGCAATTTTCGCTTGATGAACGAAGCGATGCTTGGCTGATTCTTTCCCGAATTTGCCTTGCAAGTGTGCCTCTTCAGACCGCTCGTCCCTGAATCACTTGCGTACTTGACTAAGACTAAGCATGTCTTACAAGCAGCGTACATCGTGCTATCACCGTCACATTCTACTCTCATAAACTTAATTAATATTTCAGACTTTCCGACCAGTTCTGTGAACTTAATAGACATGTCATTACTTCTGACTTTGCACTGTAAATAATTTTTTGCCACATCGACTTCTCCGCGGCTGTTAGCTCCCTCCATCACTGCTCTTTGAATTCCGGCGGTAAGCCTTGACAAAAAGCACTGATGGCTTCTGGGACGGCTGGGTCGTGTAGTTATTTTTTAATTGCGTTACATTGTAGGCGTATTAAAAGGAAACTACAAAATGGTGCATTTACTTTTTTCTTTTTTTGTCGTCTTTGCTATTGGTTGATTCCCGCTCCCGTCTGCTCCCGTTAACCATTTATCCTGTACCGTCCAAATCCCGTGATTAATAGCAAAGATGACTCCCATCCTGCAGGAATCCCACGGGAATCCCGTGACCCGTGGGATTCCCGAAAAAATGTCAGCCTCTAGTTTGAACAAGTGGGTTTTAAGTACTGATTTGAAGTCTGTTAGTGAATCGGAGTTTCTAATGGATGTAGGGAGTGAGTTCCAGAGGGTGGGGGCGGCAATAGCGAAGGCTCGATCCCCCAAGGTCCGGCGGTTTGAGCGGATGATTGGGGTAAGTCGGTTCATGCCAGAAGAGCGGAGTTGGCGGGTGGGTTGGTGCTGTTCTAGGAGCTCAGTGAGGTAGGGCGGTGCCAGGTTATGGAGGGACTTGTAGGTGAGGAGGAGGAGCTTATATTGAATGCGGTAATGAAGAGGTAGCCAATGTAGCTGCTGTAGAACAGGGGTGATGTGTTCTCGGGACCGGGTGCGGGTGAGAAGGCGGGCGGCTGAGTTCTGGATGTATTGCAGTTTTTGTAGTTGATTGGTAGGAAGTCCGTAAAGAAGGCTATTGCAATAGTCAAGTCTTGAAGTTATGAATGCGTGAATGAGGATTTCAGCTGTTGCCAGGGTAAGCGAGGGGCGAAAGCGGGCGATGTTGCGGAGGTGGAAGAAGGATAGTTTAGTGATATGGTTGAACATTTGTTGAACATTTGTTTTATGGAATACTTTAAAGGCTTTTGGTTTTAGAAATTATTTTGTATCTATGATTAAGGCTATGTACTGTAACATTGAGAGTGTTCTTAAGGTTAATGGTGGTTTGTGTGCTCCGTTCACAGTGGAGAGGGGAGTTCGGCAGGGATGTGCCATGTCTGGGATGTTGTATTCCCTTGCCATCGAACCTTTACTTCAAAAGTTACGAGCTCATTTAAAAGGTCTGATTTTTCCTGGTTGTAACAACTCCTTACATCTTTCCGTATATGCTGATGATGTTATTGTTTTTGTAAATGGAAATGAGGATGTTTTTAAGTTAGAAAAAATAGTTAATGATTTTAAATGTGTTTCCTCTGCTAAAGTCAATTGGAAGAAAAGTGAGGCTGTACTAGTAGGAAATTGGAGTGGAGATCTTCCCGCTTTACCTGGAGGATTAATTTGGAAAAGAGGAGGTTTAAAATACCTTGGTGTCTATCTAGGGAATGAAAACTTCATTAAGAAAAATTGGGAAGGTTTAATTGAGAAAATAAAAGGTCGATTGGAAAAATGGAAATGGTTGCTCCCTCAGATATCTTATAGAGGACGTATTCTTATAATTAATAATCTTGTGGCATCTTCATTATGGCATAAACTTGCTTGTGTCGACCCTCCAAATGGACTGCTTGTAAATATTCAAAGAGAACTGGTAAACTTTTTTTGGGACAAGTATCACTGGACTCCTCAAAGCATTCTGTTCTTGCCCAAAGAAGAAGGAGGTCAAGGACTGGTTAACCTCGCAAGCAGAAGAGCCACTTACCGTCTCCAATACATACAGAAACTTTTGATGGGACCGTACTCACTTGCGTGGAGACCTTTGGCTTTGAGCATCTTGAGAAGAGTGGGAAATATGGAAATAGATTTAACATTGTTTTTAATGGATCATAAAAGATTGACTTTTACTGGAATTCCTCCTTTTTATCAAAACTTGTTCAAAGTGTGGGGTTTCTTTAAACATCGGTGGATGGAACCAGCAAATTCTCTTTATTGGTTGTTGGAAGAACCAGTTGTATTTGGAGCTAGGTTTGATACTTCAGGAGAAGACTTTCCTGGTCTAACAAATATATTATGTAATAAAAAGCTTTTTAAGCTAAAAAACATCATAAATGAATCAGGTTATAATTTACTGAGAGCTGAAAAAGTTGCTATCCTTTTAGGAGTTAGATCAGTACGTTTTGCAAAGAAGTTTCTTGATAAAATAACAAAAATGCTAACTGTTGAAGAGAAGACGCTTTTAGGAGAGTTTGGTGCAGGGACTTTAATCCCTGATAGTAAAGATCTTTTTCCAGATCTTGAAATTTGCCCTGTTATAGAGGAGTCTTGTCTTAATAGCCCTTTGTTAGAATGTGGAGTTAATGAGTATATTGATTTTTGTACAGTAGAAGGGAAAATATTGTATAAATGCATTGTGAAAGTTATTCATCAACGTAATTTAAGTATCAAAACAGATACAGTTTGGAGAGAAAAATTAGGAATTAATTCTGATATTAAACCTGTTTGGCGAGCACTTTACAAACCACAATTAAAAAAGAAACTTTGTGATTTGCAATGGAGGATTTTACATGGAGCTATTGCTGTAAATGCTTTTGTATCTATTTTAAACCCCACTGTAAGTGACAAATGTCCTTTTTGTCTTGAACGAGAGACCATTTTTCATTGTTTTATGTACTGTAATCGACTCAACCCTCTTTTTGACTTATTAAGTGTGTTTTTAGATGTTTTTAATATTTGTTTTTCAAAGCAAGATTATATTTTGGGTTTCTTTTACAGTTCAAAACAAAAGTTCAAATGTCATGTCATTAATTTTATTGTGGGACAAGCAAAATATGCTGTCTATATCACTAGGAGAAATAAGATAGAAGAAAAGCCAGGACAAGATGTTGTTTTAGTTTTTAAAAATATGGTAAAATCAAGAATTCTTATTGATTTTAACTTTCATAAATTGATGAACACGATAAAAGATTTTGAAATGCAGTGGTGTTGTAATGCTCTGTGTTCAGTTGATGCTGAAAAAATTGTTTTTGTAAGAGAGTTAAAGTAATCATATTTTTTATTTTATTTTTTAAATTATTCTTAGGTGTGTGTAAAGTTGTATAAAATGTTAACACATATTTTAATAAATTGATTGTAAAAATCTCTCTCTCTCTCTCTCTCTCTCTCTCTCTCTCTCTCTCTCTCTCTCTCTCTCTCTCTCTCTCTCTCTCTCTCTCTCTCTCTCTCTCTCTGTGAGAGTGTGTGTGTTAAAGGTTTACAGTTCATTTATCCATCCAAGGTATTATTAGACTGATTGTCTTTTGCGGTCTGTCTGACTCTCTACTACAAAAAAAACCCCATGAAAGTTGGTTATATCTAAAATTAAGTTACCAGATTTTTGTACGCCTTCAGAAATGCATAACTGTTGCTGTCAGCAAAATTTCCTGTCTGTCGTTGTTTACATTTTTTTTTTTTCACGAGGACTGACTTGTATGCGGGGTTTATAGACAGTTGGTAAACATTGTGACGTCGGCGCAAAATGGGTCTATGATGGCAGCGATGATGTATTTTCTTTTTCAATCTCGGCACTACTGAAACTGAATTACGAGGTCTCTTGGCAACGGCGATGTCTCCACGGCAACATCATCCTCCTGATCCGTCTGTCGAAAAGCTCAATAGGATATAATCCAAGCAACACAAACCTCACACTACGCCAACAGTAAAAGATGAAAAGCTTTGCCGTGTCACAATTAAAATTCGGATTATCAAGTCAGTGATGAGGAGTAAAATGCCGCTGTTTATTCATTATTTTTGAAGCGCGAGACACGGGAAGTGACCCGTGGAGCGGTGGAGGGATAATAAACGAGCGCGTGTGTGAGATTCAGTGACCCTGTAGCTAAATTCCGTGCAACCCGCATTGCTGTGCAAAAACCTGTCAAATAGCGAATACTTGCATTTACCGGCAGGATGGACCCGGGTGTGCTCATATTTTTACTTTACGTCATGATAGCTCACGAGCTGGTGTGTGGATTGATGCAGTACAGGAGACAAGCAGCCAAGCCACATAAACGCCTCATGTGGACCTCCGGGTAAGATGTTTAGATGTGCTTTTTGTACCTCGCATAATTACTAAAAATGTTCCCCACCTGACCAAACCTTTTTTAAGAGTGATTCCATATGCCTTAAAATGTTTGGTTTTGTTACCACAGGCACATTTAGGTAACCTCTAAATAAATATTACTAAATACGACTGAAGCAGTTAACAGCCTACTAATCGCTATAATGATCACATATTTGGGTCTTTAGCGCTACGATCTGTCGCTCTCGCGATAATATCAAACTCTTAGAGGAACAATTACAGAAGAATAAAATAAAGCATATTTTGCAACCTTTTGGCGCTTGGGAGGGTTCAGTACATTCAGCATCTGGCTCAGATTCGATCTCAAACATATTCTTAAAACTATCATTTTCAACATCTTCAAAATCTATATTTGGATCGCTGACACCTTCTGGTGAACGTGATCTCACCAAGTACCACATGTTCCTGGAATATTAATTAATATAAAAACTTTTCAGATATTCAAAATATACATTTTAAACAGTGCACAGTCAGCTTTCAACACCCAGATAGCACAAGTCTATTTGATGTGATGTTTACATCTGGAAGACGTCAGTTTAACATGCATTCTAAATCATTACATCTTAAAGACATCTTCTAAAAGTCTATTTGACATCTGACAGGAAACGTCCAATAGACATATTGCAGATGAGCAAACACTCTTAAAAATACGTCTTCCAGATGTAAACATCACATCAAATAGACTTGTGCTATCTGGGTGTTGAAAGCTGACTGTGCACTGTTTAAAATGTATATTTTGAATATCTGAAAAGTTTTTATATTAATTAATATTCCAGGAACATGTGGTACTTGGTGAAATCACGTTCACCAGAAGGTGTCAGCGATCCAAATATAGATTTTGAAGATGTTGAAAATGATAGTTTTAAGAATATGTTTGAGATTGAATCTGAGCCAGATGCTGAATGTACTGAACCCTCCCAAGCGCCACAAGGTTACAAAATATGCTTTATTTTATTCTTCTGTAATTGTTCCTCTTTAAGATGTAATGATTTAGAATGCATGTTAAACTGACATCTTCTAAACGTTTATTTGATATCTGACAGGAAGCGTAGACGTATTGCAGATGAGCAAACACTCTTAAAAATACGTCTTCCAGATGTAAACATCAAATAGACTTGTGCTATCTGGGCAGTGAATCACTTGTCATTGTAAGCCTTTCTGAAAGTTGAATAAAAAAAATAAAAAACAGTGAATCACTTTGCTAACCGCTGTACACCATGTGCTCATTAAATGCTAACTTTAGCCAAAAAAATGTCCTCCCTGTCACTGTCCACCCTGTCACCAAGCCTTCCATGACAGAGTGGACATGGCTCATGATAAGGAGGACATTTGCAGTTTTCGCCACATTTAGATTTTTTCCCCCCACATATTAGAACAGTTATAACACATATTATTAGAACAGTAGATTCTATACATGAGTGGACGTGGACCTTTTTTCCAATATCACTATCAGCAGGTGTTTTGATGATGACGATAATTTGATGATAGTTTACAAACCTTTGTTCCTATGTAATAAAAGATTGACATGGATTTCATTGACTGTTTGAAAAAAAATACAGCCCTAACTAACAATGTAAATAAATAAGAAGGCAAGCCTAGTTTAGCTGGACCAATTAAAGGGGAATTTGTAAGAGAACGTTCTGAATTCTTTTGAAAGATAATTTTTTTTACCAGGAATGAGCCTAATAGCAAGGCGATATAGGGAATGTCGTGATGCTGCCCCAGAGAGAAGAAGAAATTACCTTGAGAAAGAGGGGGGAAAAGACAGAGAGACTGGAAAGAAGAAGTGTATTAATGAGCTAAGTGAGAGAGAGAAAAGGGCAAAAGATAAAACAAAAAGGCAAGCCAGGGCCAGAGCCAGAGCCAGTGCTTTGCTACAGTCAGAGACACCACCAAACTCCAGGTTAGAACATTAAAGCATTTGTCCACCCTGTCATGCCAAGTTCCACCCTGTCAACTTGTTGTCCACCCTGTCATGCTTAACTTTTTTGAAAATAAACAAATTATTTTAACAAGTTAACAAAACCTTGTGTGTGATTTCTTAATAAACAAATGAGGCCCAGTTATTGTTTTAAAGTTTGACTGAATATCTTTGTTTTTAGATTTTATTTAGAAAATAATGTGCAACTATCGCATATTATATTGGGCAATACATATTTAGGCAGTAACTTCATTATTATCAAAAGACTTTTACCATTAACTAAAATGTTGTGTTGGGAAAGGGACACATTATCTTTCTGCAGATCTACATTTTATAATCACTCATGGGCGTAGATTACGCGGGGGACGGGGGGGACATGTCCCCCCCACTTTTTATAAAATGTAAATTCGTCCCCCGCACTTTTTCATAGGGCAAATGTGTCTGACAAGCTGAGGTTTTCGCGGGTGTGTATAGCCTGCCCTACATCGAGATTTAAAATCCAAAGAGTCAAGGATAGTCTATTTAGGCTACTATACGTGACTTTCACGCTTCCATGGTAATCAGTCACTCGTACATTAGCCTACGACACGCCCATGCTCGCACCCGCGCCGAATCCATCAGTTCCATAGTAGAGTTCAAAACGGCAAAAAAACTCTTCACTCCTTTTTCACGAAAAAGTCAAGCACTGTAAGTAAGTTGTCATGTGGTATCCGAATTGTGTTGCACAATGATGAATAACTCTGCCTATTTCTCTTGTTGAATTATTTTGCCAAAAGAAGAACTTTTATTTTAAGTAAATGTTATTTTTAAACCAGCCTACTTCAGTGTGATATTTAACCATAGTATCATGCTTAACAGTAACACTGATAATTTGAATAATTGTAATGCGATGATCAGATATCTAAATCAGAGAATATCATATGTTTGGGGGGTTGACGGGTGGATTATTTATTTTTAACAGTGGATTCGGGGGACTCAAAGTGCACCAGATTAATGAATTTATCTTTAAAATGTACAAAATTTTCTTCAGGGGGGGCATGCCCCCGGATCCCCCTAGAAGTTTCGAGATCCACCTACAAAAATACTGTGGGAAACACAGTAGGCTATGTGATGGTCTACGAAAAATAAAAATTGTATTATCTAATTAAAATACATGATCAGGATTTTATCACCTCCACCTCGTTTTAAGCCAGGAGTACTGAACATCTGCATTTCTTTCTTTCTGTTTTATTGCTTTAAAAATAAATAGCACATTAAGCCAATTAACCTGTCAACAAAAATCTGGAAAAAAAATGGTATTACACTTGACATTCTGTCCCCCTCACTTTTGAAATGATGGCTACGCCCCTGCTATGCAATGAAAAAGTATATATTCTACTTTGAATTTGTCCATGACAGGGTGGACATATTTTATGGTTTGCTCGTATATTGTTAGCTTGCAGCTAATTCATAAAAACTGCTAGCCTAGTTAAAACCAGACCATTCTCAGTTGTAACTGAGTTATGGTCTGGCAAAGCGTCATAGACAAATCATTTCAAGAGGGGCGTCAGCAACGGACGTCGCGGATAGACCTAAACCCAATCAGAGCGATGAAGGAGATGACGTATGCAGAGCGGCGGAGAAACATCTCCGTGTGTTGTTCTTTGCTCGGTTTTTAACAAAAAGGAAACGTTCAAATCGCTTAAAACAGACGCGATAGCTGATTCGAACGAGTGATGTTCGACGGTGGCATCCATCTTTGTAGTGTAGGCTACAAAATCTGCTTCAAAATCCCAGCGCTGTCGTCATCGTGTAAAGCCCGCCCCAACGTTTCTGGTTGGTGCCTCGATTTCAACGGATTGGAAATGGGCTTGAATGAGCTCTTTGCCAGACTGACTTTCAGAGCAAATCTAAATTTGCCGGAAGTTTTCTGGGTTTTCCCAGGCTAAAAAACTGCTGGAGCTTGGCCAATATGCATTTCTAACAGCCTAAGGTCTCCTTAATACAACACATATAAAGGTAAATGGAAAATCTCTGAATTTTTTGTGGAAATTTTGATGTCTCAAAGGCACTTTATGGTGATTTTGACCCAATGACGTGAATGACGTCCCAGGTCACTAAAGACCTGAGGTATGTGTTTAAGGGTTA
Organism: Rhinichthys klamathensis goyatoka; assembly: GCF_029890125.1. NCBI lineage: Eukaryota > Metazoa > Chordata > Actinopteri > Cypriniformes > Leuciscidae > Rhinichthys > Rhinichthys klamathensis. The sequence continues at coordinate 107,788 of NW_026607275.1, read as the reverse complement.
ATATTCATTTCACACTGTTGACTTTTCTGGGAAATCAACCTATAAGTGTCTCAAAAGGATACAGTATTACCATAAAACACAAAACAGCCCATATTTAGACAGCAAATTAACTATGTGCATATGTGTATGCCTTCATAACTGTCTGTGTTGTTCTTGTTCTTAACCACAGTGACCGTGTCTGTCATGGAACGTGGCGAGTCAGTAGCCAGCCGGTCCGGTCAAGGAGACGAGACTCAAAGAAATCTGGACGTATTGTCAGGAAAGCATGACATGAGAGTTGCTGTGGACATATGATCCATAAATGTGATTCTTAATCATCCATCCTGCACTGTGATCACTCACTGAAGATATGCTGGACCGCTCACTGCCGTTCATGATTATGTAGTAACTGCAGCTGTGATGCTCAAAGTTTACAGTTTTCCTTCTCACTGTAATTCTGAATATCTTTTCTTAAAGGGATAGTTCACTCAAAAATGAAAAAATTCTCTCATCATATAGGCCTACTCATGCAAGGCCTACTTTCTTCAGATAAACACAAATGAAGATTTTTACTAAAATAATCCTTCTCTATGAGTCCATATAATACAAGTGAATGGTTGCTGCTTGGTTGACGCTTGAAAAACCACACACAGCGTAATCCATACGACCCCAGTGGATGAATCAATGTCTTTTGAATTGAAATTAGGTGTGTGTAAAGAAATAATACTAATATTTTAAACTCCTTTATCTATAAACCATCACTTTCGCTGAGCTGCTAGACTTATTCTCAAGTTCAGCTCGATTTAAACGTAAGTATACGTGGTGAAGTACTACGCGCAGAAGGATCGCCACTTCTTGTGCGAGCTTTACAACACACTTATGTCACGTGTCATAATGTCCCTCTGATGAGCGCTCATATGACAAAGGCCATGCAGAAGCATTGAATTATAGTAAAAAACGTACTAATAGTTTTCTTCCACACACACCTATCGTTTTGCTTCAGAAGACATTGAATCATCCAAAAGTAATCCACATGTCTCATGCATTATATTCCAAGTCTTCTGCATACATACAATAGCTTTATGTTAGGAACAGGCTTTATTTTCCACATTAGACAGAAAGTCATAGGTTTAGAACAGCATGAGGGTGTGTCAATTATGACAGGATTTTCATTTTTGGGTGGCCAATTCCTTTAAAAAAAAAAAAATTGAAAGCTGCAATTTTATTTCCTTAAACTGAGTATATTGCCTTGAGTTGTGGTAGCCTAAAGCAAGGTTCAGTCCCAACCTGAGGTGATCTGGGAGCTCTGAACAATCACAATCTGATAGCACTGGTCACTTGAGCATGGGTTTTAATCCCGGATCACTTTTGATCAAAACCATTTGGTAAATGATGTCAAAACAGGTTTGCAAATATAATTTGTATGTTTTTCCTGCATATTGTTTATAAAACAAAAAAGCTATTTCTTGTTTTAGATGTAACAAGTGTGTTAACCAGTGTGTGAAGGACTTTAATTAAACACGCACTTCATGTTAGTAGTAATGGGGGGTTTTTTCTTCACATTTGAGGCATTCACCAAGCATCTTTTACACATTTTACCATTGTTCTTTTTAGATTTGTATCACCAGAAAGGTTTGAATTGGCTCTTTAATATGTTAAGCAAGTATAGTTTTAGTTTTGCTTTTATTATTTTATTATCAGTATGAACCACCCAGAAATACTGATACATTTAATTTAATGAAACAGGTTACATTTCATTTTAAGGTTACGTCATCAAGATTATCTTGTGCCACGTCATTTTTGTTTTATGCTTGTAAATGTTCCAAAACATCACAATGGAGACTGGATGAACAGGTTGCTTCACATTTTAATTTGTTAACATTTTACCAGAAGTAGATGTAGACACCCAAACATGGAATTCATATGTACTTTTATATATAAAACATTTCATTTCAAAAACACTGACATTAACAAAAAGCTGGAACTCTTTAAAATCTTCTGAGAAGCTTTTCACTAGATTTTGGGACATGGCTGAAGGGATTTGCTCCCATTCTTACACAAGAGCTGGTATACCAGCAAATCAGTAACAACAACAAAAAATAAAAATAATGGTAAATGTATAAATACAAAATATACATAAAACATACAATATCTATACATACATATACAGAAACACATACAAACAGCTACATATACATACATAAAAAATTGTACTCTGTAAGACACACCTAAAATTTAGGTACAAACACTTTGTTCCACATCAACAAAATTGCCTTCCTTGCTATTGTAATCTCAAATTGTACCGTCTGTATTTGATTGAGGCTATAGGTCTCCAAAGAAGTGGCCAGGCCTAATATTGATATAGAGGATATAGTGGAAATCAGCCTTTGAGTAAAAACAAAAGATCTCAGACAAGAAATGAGTCAATGTATACCCTTGTTGAACTTGCATTTAATACACAAAGGTGATAGAGAGTGACATATAGAATGTTACTTATATGAGAGTAGTGCAATCTATTCACAACCTTATTAAATCAGCTGAAAATTAGAGCTGATGGACTTTTTTATTTATTTTCATAAACACCTCCTTTATGTTTAGCTTCTGCTTTTTAAACTGGTTTTGCCTGTTTATAGGTAACTTGTGGGAATAAGACTTGTGATTCCCTTTAGTGAATGAAAAGCCAAACCCATTAGAAGAGGTTGTAAGTGTATTTAAATCTTATGTCTGTTCTGCAAACAAGCAGTTTCTATATAGTTTGCTTCGTGACGTGCTTGCAGGGGTTTAAATAAATCAGCTTTAGTAATCAGCTTTTTTACAGCAAGTGTCTGTTCATATCAAAGTAAAAAGCTCTGTTCCTCTGTGCCTTGATTTTGCTGATCTCTCTTTCCAGTGGAAAAAAAGCCTCTCATTAAGTGTAGTGTGTAATTGTGTGTGCAGGAGAGCTGAGGTGAGAAAACGGTTGAGTAGATTGTATTTGAAAATACTGGTCATGCACAAGTCTTCATTGCCTCACATCTTAATAATATAAAATACCAGGTAACCAGAAAGAAAATAAAAACAATTAATGAATGAAAACTATTCGATACTACGATACACTCAGCAGCAGTATCGTAGCAATTACAGGTGAACAGGTTTAAATGCATTGGGGTGTAATGACTCATTTTGTTTTGTCATCACAGAATCAAATCTATGAATGGAAATCACGCCCATCTTATGTTTAATCTCTCACACGACATAACTTATTGATGACAGGCTTCTTAAACTCAACTGTTTCAGCACACAGGTCATCAGTCTTCATGTGAGAAGAGGAACGATTACATCACATACACTTGTCTGAGTAAGTAGTACATTATGGTACTTTAATGAGCAGTAAAACATTTCTTGGCTTTTTTTATTCACTGTGTAATCAAATAAAAAATAATATTTTGATTATATATATTTGTAAATAAAAGATAATTAACAGTCTAAATGCTATCATTATATTAAATTGCATTGTAAACATTTCAGAGTATTTATTTATTTTTATATATTTAAATGTATACAAATTTGTGTATTAAAGTATTGACAAACAGTACAATTTAAAGGGTTTTAGATTAAAATTTGTCAGAATTTAATATTAATATATTTAAATAATTAGAATGAATATTTATGATATTTTAATAAACAACTACATTGACAGCATAGTCTATGTTCTACTTGTTTTGCTTCTCCAGATACATTATTTACTGTAAATCGGGTCCAGTATGTCTTGCGTATCTGACAGCTCTAGCCTCAACAAGGCCCTGCGGCAGCATTATCTCAGTCTGCCTCAGGGTCACTTCTGTCAGGTCACTTACGTCTGGATTGATGGCTCTGGGGAGGGTCTGCGCGCCAAGACTCGAACCATGGATTCGGAGCCAAAGAGCATAGCTGGTAGCAAGTTTTTGTTTTTACCTGAGCAGTTTCACTTTCTTTGTTTTTATCTCCAGCATCTTGTTAATGCTGGTTTTTCTTGTTCTTTGGCAGATCTACCAGAATGGAACTTTGATGGTTCCAGCACAGGTCAGTCTGAAGGACGCAACAGCGACATGCTACTGATTCCTGTCTGCATGTTCAGGGACCCCTTCATTTTGGACCCAAACAAACTGGTCCTGTGTGAAGTGCTCGAGCCCACCAGGGAACCTGCAGGTATGATTGTGAAACTGTAAACAAAAACAAAACAAAAAATAAAGTAAACAATGCTAAAGATTTACTTATTGTAGTTTTTGATTTACTTACTGTTTTGAGCCACATTCAAAAGGAGCCCAAGCAATGCATCTTAGTGCAGCTTTTTTATTTATTTATTAATTCATCTTTAAAGTATAACAGGTAAATTGGATTAATGCATTTTTAGTTCATGTAGGCCTGTATTGAATTTTTTTTTTATTCAGTCTCATTCACCTGCTTCCCAACATGCACTGGTGCATTAATAATGAATAGTACGTTGTTTGGCAGTTTGCTAGTTTCTTGTACATTGTTACGGACACATTTAGAAACTTATTTTCTTGTGATATCAGGATGAGTTTGTTCCTCAACTCAAAATGATTACTTGATGATTGCAAAATGATTGTTACTGCTTCATGTAATCACAGTATTTTTGAGCGTTTTTGAATGCTTATTTCAATTTCTTATTAAAAGAAATGACACATTATTAAACCACAGTTTTTTTTAAATTGTATTACTTGTTGATAAAAGGAGTAGATTTGGAAAATCGAAGTTGTTAGTTGTTAAAATTAGGGCAGATTTAAGTCATGGCAACTTGAAAAAAAGAAGTCATGCAAACTGTTGCCTTATTTGTAATTTAAGTTCTAAAAGCACCATATTTTTTAAAATGGATTTTAAAATTCACTGAAAAATGTTTTAAGATGTTAATGGGTTAGTTGCACACATCAGGTCTTGATTACTGATACTGCTTATATATATGTGTGATATTTCTTCTATATAATGTTATATGTATAACATTATATAGAAGAAACATTTCAGGCAGGTGTCACACCATCAAACCAAATAGAAAGATGATGCTATCTTTTGAAGTTGTGTAGAACTGTAGATGATTTAAACCCTGGTACCTTCATGTGTTCTCTTAGAATCGAATCATCGTAACAACTGTAAAAAGGAAATGGAGAAGGTCAAAGATCTCCACCCTTGGTTTGGAATGGAGCAGGAATATACTCTCCTAGGTGTGGATGGACACCCTTATGGCTGGCCCAGACTAGGCTACCCCAAAAAACAAGGTGATTTGAATGTTATCATGAGTTGTTACATCCACAGTCTAGGTTAAGGGGCGCAACATGAAACTTAATGATAATTTGTAACACCTTTAATGCAATGGGAAAGGTCTTTGGTTTTAAAGGTGCTTTGTGGGATATTTTGAATAACCACACTTACAATGTCTGTATAGCAGTGCAATTTTAGTATCATTGAGATAATATTATATTTATTCATATTTTAATAATAGATTTTATTTTTATATTTCAATTTGATAGTTTTTAAGAACACTTTGTTGTGTTCAAATATGTTTATAATATAGTTTGTATTCATTTTTATTTCAGTATTATTTCAGTTAACTTTGTACATCAAGTTAAATAAATGAAAAATGCTGTGACTAACTGAAATAAAACAAGTTTAACAAGTTTAAATAGTTTTTTTCTTACATTTGTTAAATGTTTATTTGATTTCAAGTAACATTTAAGTTTCAGTACCTGATAGATGCCCAAAACAAAACAAGTTTTTGTGGCTCTCTGGGCCACACTCTTTTAGCCAATCAGAAAACACTCTCAGCCTGTGACTCATTTTACTGTACATGTTCAGGTTTGCTGACATTCCTTTAGAGAGTTTTTATGTGTCTGATTTAGCAATAAAATGGCATCTGTGACAATCCTATATTTTTAAGAGGGCAACTTTGCGTCTCTCTTCTGTCAGGTCCGTATTACTGCAGTGTTGGTGCTGACAGAGCCTTTGGCAGAGACATTGTGGATTGTCATTATAAAGCCTGTCTTTATGCTGGCATCAAAATCGGTGGCACTAACGCAGAGGTCATGCCCTCTCAGGTAACTCACTACCATGAAGTTATTAGGTAGAGATACAGTAGACACTATTTATTTACAAAAACACAACATATGTAGATCTCTATTATGTATATCTATCTACTGGATGGCCAGTGAGGATAGTTTACTCTCTCTGCAGTGGGAGTTCCAGGTGGGTCCATGTGAAGGAATTGAGATGGGAGATCATCTGTGGATGGCACGTTTCCTGCTACACAGGGTGTGTGAAGATTTCGGAGTGGTGGCCACCCTGGATCCAAAACCCATGACAGGAGACTGGAACGGAGCCGGTTGCCACATCAATGTGAGCACAGTGCAAATGAGAGAAGAAGGAGGAATCGAGTATGTACTCACTTATGCACACACACACGCAAAATCATAAAAGTCAGAGAGACTAAAGACAAATATAAAAGTGTGAGTTGTGTCACAGTGTTATTTCCATGTCATCTAACCTCCATCGTCCTCCTCTCATCAGGCAGATTGAGAAAGCCATCGAGAAACTGAGTAAGCGACATGCAGAGCATATTCGAGTCTACGACGCACACGGTGGAGAAGATAACAAGCGTCGCCTCACAGGTCATCACGAGACCGCCAGCATCAGTAATTTCTCAGCAGGTGTTGCTGACCGCGGGGCGAGTGTCCGTATCCCTCGTCAGGTGGGTCAGGATAAATGTGGTTACTTTGAGGACCGCCGTCCTGCCGCTAACTGTGACCCATATGCCGTGACCGGCGCAATTGCCCGCACATGCATGCTGGAAGAGGGCAAAGATGTTCATGAACTGGAATAACACACCTTTGGAAACAAGTAATTTATTGTGAATTTAGAGGCAGAGGGCACATTAACCTGTTATATTTGTCTGTAAATCATACTCGTTACTCAAATTAAATTAAAATTTTCATCTGAAGAATGTTTTATGACACATGACTTGCAGGCAGGCTTGAAATGCTGTATCAAATGATCATACACCTTAGTTTGCCTGATTCTCTGTACAATAGATCTCTTTAAAACCTGTCCAGGGTTAACAGCATTGACTCAGTCTCTGACCAGTCATTCTATCCGTCACACAAAGACAAATCAAAACTCTACATTCCAAGTTAACTGCCACAACAATGCAGATGATTTAGGTGAACAGGTTTTTATAATAGCCAAATTATCAAGGGTGTAAATACCGGTTCACAATATACAAAAATTAAGCCACCTAAACCACATGTAATAGATACAGTAACATAACACAAGCTTGCCAGTAAGTGCATTCAATGGGTCTCATTCATGAAACATTCGTAAATATACGAGTAAATATGCGAGTGATTTGCGCGTAAAGAGACCTTCCCGAAAACTCTTCTCCTGATTCACAAATACTTCGTAAACGTCAGATGTGATAGTGAAATGTGTGTGTGTGTTAATGAATTCCAATCAGTCGTAAATGGGATGCGCGTGCACGCTCATTCTCAATTACCATAAATCCCGCCCATTAAATCCGACTGACAACTATATATGGGCATCATATTATGACATGAATGCGAATGAAAAAAAAATCTCAGATGCAGAAATTGAAGTTTTATTATCAGAAGTTCATTCAAAACGCCACATTTTATTTTCAAGCGTACATAGTGGCGTATCGGGTCCTAAAAAAAGGAAGCTTGGCAGCATATTACAGATGCAGTTAATGGAGTTTCATCTGTTATCTATTAATCGAACATTCCCAGAAGTGAGAAGAAAATGGTTCGACATTAAGCTTGAGAGCAAAAAAACAAATTAGTTCACTTCGGAAAAATAGTAGGCTATTCAAGCTGGAGAAGGACCACCACCGCAGATGCTATTACTGGCTCTCATGATAAGAAAAACCGTATGTAATTATTATATATAATATTTTTTCAAAATGCTGTGCAAATATGTAGCTACCCGATTAAGGTGAATTAAAATGCAGCCTTATTAATGAGCAAAACGTTCGGGTGTTAAGCGCACTATTTACGCGTGGCTGGGAGCAGGTGTAGATTTCTTGTGTACCAACTAACATTTGGAAAATACGAACATTTTAATGAATCCGAAAATTTACGCCAGAACCACTTTACACATGATTTACACAAAAATTCGTTCTGCTCGTGTTTCATGAATGAGACCCATTGACTGCAAAATTTCACATACGTGTGTGCGTGTACCTGTTATTCCCTACGTTATGGGGACCAAATGTCCCAACAAGGATAGTAATACCAGTAATTTTTTACCTTGTGTTGACATTTTTTGGTCCCTATGAAGAAAACAGCTTATAAATCATACATAAATGTAAAAATGCAGAAAGTTTTCTGTTAGCGCTGTGTTTAGAGGAAGGTTTAGGGGATACACTGTACAGATTGTACAGTATAAAAATCATCATGTCTATGGAAAGTCCCCATAAAACAAGGAAACCAGTATATGACTGTGTGTATATACAGTAGTGGCCACAAGTGATGTCTAGAGGGGATATTTGTTTTAGTAACACTACACGTTTAACTAAACCATTAAAATATGAGCAAAATATTATATATTTTTGTCGTGTGATGTGTTGTCGAGAGGCCTGGGAGAAGTTTTGGAAGGCTCAGTACAATGGAGTGGTTTTCAAAATGCCAGTGGTGGTTTATTTAGAAGCGGCAGCTCACAAGGTGCAGTCCACATGAAGTACAAAAAAAAACAAAGAAACCAAAAAAAAATACAACTAAAACTTAATGCAACATATACTGGTGCTAAAAACAAAAGAAAAAATGCTGTGAGCAGCAAAAACTGGCACTAAACAAAGCCTAGTGGGACATCCACAAAATTATCAGCATGTCTCACCTCAAACCTGTTCAATCGTTTGCACAGTACACACAGATGCAACATTCCTTTCAAACCTGATCAGACAATGGTTTAAATACACACGTTTCCCGCCAAACATTAGTGGGACAAATCATTGTCACAGGGTGGAACCTTTCCCCGTAACACTCCACAGCAAAACATTGGCACATAAATATAACTAATGTTCAAGAACTCATTTCTGACATACAATAATCACAATACAAACATGCACAACATACAACCACAAACTCAAACATTTAACACCTCATAGCACTCGAGTCTCTCTCCATCTTGAAACATGCGCACCAGAACCCACCTCCAAAACATTGGCTCAGACAGGGACGATCTAACATGTGCTATACTATGCAAATGTATACAATAAAGAAATCATTTAAAACAAACAATGGCTCTCTATCCACAGTCAAAACATTAACACGTTGAACACTTAATGTTTAAATTATCCAATCCACATATACATTGTCAACATGTATACTAAACTATTCCTGCAAAATAGCACTAGGCTGGCACTCGATTGCACTCGATGATGTCATTGACCTGGTTCATCATCACAATTTTTTAACCCCTTCTTCAGACAGGAGGAGGAAGAAGTCCCATTTTTACCTTTTATATGCGGATTTATGCTCATGGTATAGCCTCATCAACTTGCACCTATTATAAACTAAATAGTATCGTGATCATAATCAAAGTTATTTTGAAGATCTTTCAGAGTTCCAGAACAAATGAACTCTTTACATTTTAACGACCATCAGGTCTTGAAAGATATCAGCAGGAACTTCATAACTTAGGCTAGTTGTGTTCCAGGCTGTGAAATTTGAGCAAGCCTTTCAGACTCAGTGTGCAAGGACCTTAATAGTCAGAAATCGGAAGGTCCCGAATGATCTGCTCCCTGCTCCATTCATTAGTGCCTTTGGTTTGATCTATCCTGGACAAAGATTTGAAGTAACACCAGACTCCACACATTAATCTAATATAGAAAAACTGATTTCAGAATCATACAGAATAAATCAAGATTCATATTTTATTTGTCAGGTTAAAATGCATCATGCCAATTACACAAATAAACAATTAAAAGCCAATTCAAAAATAATAACTACATAACATCAATTGCTCAAAGATGACTCGGAAGAGTAAGAAATGCACCTGACAGAGACACACACACAGTGGTGTGTGAGTGTTAGCGCAAGACTCGATTAGACACTGACACAGCACTGCAAGGGGTTTTTCTGGTTACAGATTCCCAAAGACAGCTCTGCCACTTTCCCTTAAAGGAACACTCCGACTTTTTGGGACTTTAGCCTATTCACCTTATCCCCCAGAGTTAGATAAGTCCATACATACCTTTTTCATCTCCGTGCGTGCTATAAGTCTGTTTGACGCACCCACCGCTAGCCTAGCTTAGCACAAAGACTGGATGTAAGTGGTTGCAGCTAGCATACTAATCCAAATAAGTGACAAAATAGCGCAAACATTTTCCTATTTACATGTTGTGATTTGTATAGTCACAGAGTGTACAAAAAACTACGTCACATGAGACACAGACATATTTTAACAGTATAAATACTGGGAACTATATTCTCTGAAGGCGAAGCACTGCTACTTGGGCGGAGTTATAACCGCAGCACCTGAGACGTACCGTACCCAAACTCTGAACGAACTCTCTGCTCCTCACCACGGCGCGTCTCAGGTGCTGCGGTTATTACTCCGCCCAAGTAGCAGTGCTTCGCCTTCAGAGAATATAGTTCCCAGTATTTATACTGTTAAAATATGTCTGTGTCTCATGTGACGTAGTTTTTTGTACACTCTGTGACTATACAAATCACAACATGTAAATAGGAAAATGTTTGCGCTATTTTGTCACTTATTTGGATTAGTATGCTAGCTGCAACCATTTACATCCAGTCTTTGTGCTAAGCTAGGCTAGCGGTGGGTGCGTCAAACAGACTTATAGCACGCACGGAGATGAAAAAGGTATGAATGGACTTATCTAACTCTGGGGGATAAGGTGAATAGGCTAAAGTCCCAAAAAGTCGGAGTGTTCCTTTAACAGACCAGACCAAAAGGCTTGTACAAATATTTTTAGAGTTGTCTTGGGTCTATTCATCAGGGGGTTACACCTGGTTTCAGGGGAGAGGAGAGCATTATCAGATATCTTGATGAGACACCACCCAAAAAGGAGAACATAATTCTCCTAAGTGTTCTATCTTTCTCATAATAACAATGACTGCAATGAAATTGAGACCATTTTACCAATCACACTGAGACATTTAAAATTATGCCAAATATGAAAAGGAAAAAACAATAGATTCACATGATACATCATATGTGAGATCTATACATTCTCAGTATACTTTCAGTGACTTGAATCAGGGAGAAAGGGAGGGAGTAGGAGGAGGGGAAATGCATAGATAAACGAGGAGATAAGTTTAGGCAAGGCGGTGTCTTCTCTCCTGGGGGTTGTTTTATTGTTTTACTGCAGGGGGTTTGATCTCAGTTTTTGTCTTTGTAGGAAAAGTAGGAAAAACAAGTCATACATGTCATACAAAGTGACCATAAACTGTCTGTTTAAAGGGACACTATGCAGCTTTTTTAGCTTAACTGAACAGCTTCAGAGTTATTAAAATGGTTATATAACTTCTTTCGGGTTGAATGGTGGGCGTCTCGACCCCCCTGGTGCCTGTGAGCGAAAAAATCTCACTTGCAACTTCGGTGCGGCGGGCCGCGTCAGGAAGTATCCGAAAGATATCAGCTCTCGCGATGTAACATATTCCTTTACGGCAACTGCACACATACACACAGGAACAAGGTAGATGGATGGAGTTTGTCACACTATCGTCATGGCTGAGCCGGCATATAAGATGCAGAAAGCTAGGAAAGCATTGTCGGAGGAACAGAGAAAGAGGAAACGGCAGACTGACTGAGCGAGGAGTCGGACACGAGCATAGGCATATTTTGCGGGTGTGTTATGTCCCCATTGAAACTTCTCGCGGCACGGATGTAACGTTACCATTACAAACAAATAAAACATCTCCAGGTAACTCTAGTAGAGCATTCATTTCGTTCGTTTGTTAAATAAGAGGCGATCTGAAATGTGTTATTTTTTAAATCAAGTGACCAAAGTGCTCGTTGCCTCTGCGATCAGTGGTGCAGATAAGGGCCGTTACATAGTCAACGCGAGCAACGCGAGCAAGCAACGCGAGCGACGCGAGCTACGCGCTCCTTTTCATAGTACACAAGCGTCACCGGCGATGCGTGAAATGCAATACACCGATTGCGCAGCAGGGGGTAGTAGAGTTTAGAGTCGGGTCACGTAAAATTCAGATCAAAATGGCAACTGAAGAGGAGTGCATATTGCTGATTTTACATCGGCGGCAACAAAGGATGTACGAACAAGCTCGCATAACTTTTCCTCTTCGCCCGCCATTGTATTCAAATCTTCTTCTTCTGTAAACATAATAATATACCTTTTTATGTACATTACTTGCAATGTCGCCCCCACCGACAACGCATAGTATTGCGTGCATCGGCGCGTCGCGTATCAAAAACTAGGACGACACATTTGGCTACGCATCGACGCATAATGGCGGCCGAAGCGTAGCGAAGTGTAGCCTTGCGCACGCGTATGCGTACCGATGCGTTGACTATGTAAGGGCCCTAAGTGTTCTGTTGTGACGCGCGCCTGAATCCGTTGCGGGGACTGAGAGACTCTCTATATTTTGTTATGGTGAAATCACAAAAAACATGTCCCTGCTTGAAATACAACCACTAATAAACAATCGGTTTTGATGAGGAAAATAAACTATACTACTAGTACCGATTAGAACCCAGAACCTCTGACACACTTGGCAAAAGTTCTGCCTCTGGACCATTAAAATTGTCGGATCTATGTATTTAATCACGTGAAAATTCTCACCACTAACAACATATATTATATCTCATTAAACGACAAATTAAACACAATGTACTATTGTATACTATGTAACAGGCCATGTCACGCTCTGAGTGAGTGGTATTTACGACAGTAACGTTAAATTCAAGTTCTCCACAGTAACTCTAGGGGTCGCTGTTTGACAAAAACGGGATTTCTGCATAATGCCCCTTTAAATCTCATATCGTCACCTACATTCTCATTGCATTGCTCATTCTTACGATATGTGTTCTTTTCAAAATCTTCAACACTAGTTCACAAACTCTAGTTCATAAGTATTTATGTTGTTTCAGTCATGGTGTCCATTGTAGTGGACATGTATAAAATCTAATAAAAAATGAGTTGGCAAAAATCTTGTTTTTTAGATTAATTTCTACATTGAAGAAGAAAAAAAATTGCTCAGTGGAAAAGATTCAGGTCTGAACAAAACACTAAACTTGGTTAAGGTATTTATCTGCAGGAAAAGCATACACAGAGTACAATATAATCAGTTATTCATATTTTGTTGGATCTCTGTTCTTTTTGCTCGTGTTCATAATTTTTTTTTTGTATGACACTCAAGCCAAAAATTATGTCTGCACAATTTGGCATGTTTCATTGAGTTATCACAAATAAAACTACGCAAAATGCTCACAAAATCTTCAGCAAATTTTTTTTAATAATATTTGAATATTATAATATTTATATTTTTTCTAGACCGGACATCACTTTTGGCCACTACTGTAAGTTTGCGCATACTGCCGTTCAAATGTTTTGGGGTATTTGGAAAATAAAATGTTTAGTTGATAATACAGTATAAAAGTAATATTGTGTGTGTGTATATTGGTGTCACACGATCCTTCAAAAATCATTCTAATATGCTGATTTGTTGCCATTCAAACAGAGGATTCCTGGGAATATTTATAGATTTGTCCATATAATGAAAGTCAGTGGGTCCAGTGTGGTGTGAACAACAATGCAGCAGTTTTACTAACAGCAGCTCTAAGGTTGCAGGTACATTTTGAGGACCTCCTACAAGTGACAGAAGATATATTCGATGTGGATTTGTTTAGTTGTCACACCAGTCTCAAAAAACAGGAGAGCGAAAAGCGATCAACAGACGAAGCATATTCATATTTTCTTTTGGATTTGTTGCTTTATACAGTATGTCTTGCGTATCTGAAAGCTCACATCTTAACAAGTTCTTGCGGCAGAGATACCTCAGTCTTCCCCAAGGAGACTTCTGTCAAGTTACTTATGTCTGGATCAATGGTTGTAGTTTGGACCTGTGTAGCAAGACTCGAACCATGGATTCTGAACCAAAAGTCATAGCTGGTACTACAGAAATATCTCCATAATGTGGTTTCTTGTGATTTTCATGTTTCATGCTTTGTTTTGTTTTACTTTTCTTTCTTCTTTTTTTTGGCAGATATACCAGAATGGGATTTCGGTCAGCGAGGATCCGGCACTGAAATGCTTTTGGCTTCCATCTGCATGTTCAGAGACCCCTTCCTTTTGGACCCTAACAAACTGATTCTTTGTGAGGTGCTCAAGCAGACCCGGGAACCTGCAGGTAAAACGGGCTGAAATGATGTGCTGAAATGAATAAAATTACTTCTAAGACATTGGGTTATTTATCTTCTACTTCAACATCGTTAATGTTGCTCAGCTGGTAGAGTATGAAAAGTTTTACACCATCTACATGGGCTATATTTACATTTATGTCAAGTCAAGTCAAGTCAAGTCATCTTCATTTATATAGCGCTTTTAACAATGAATTGTTTAAAAGCAGCTTTACAGAGATAAACATTTAATTTAAGGTAACAGATTGTAAATGTTGTAAAACTACACTGATCAAAATACTATAGTGTCTTGGTTTTTTTCTCTTAGATTTGAATCACCGTAACAGCTGTAACAAGGAAATGGAGAAGGTCAAAGATCTCCAGCCTTGGTTTGGTATGGAGCAGGAATATACTCTCCTAGGTGTGGATGGACACCCTTATGGCTGGCCCAGACTAGGCTACCCCAAAAAACAAGGTGATCTGAATGTGTTTATGAGTTGTTGTTACATCCACAGACTTGGGTGAAGGTCCAACATGGAGTATCAGTAAACATTAATACTGTAATTCCTCTCTAACATAACAGTAAATGTGGTTGAGAGTTGGCCAACCATTGATCTAAACAGCAAACAATTAAGTCAAAAATAATATAACGGTTATATACATGGACTGAAGCAAATATGCTACTTTGCATATGTATATGTGTATGTACAAGTATGTATGCAGGGCTTTACTTTTTTGCTCACCAGCCACTATTTTGACATCGATACCATGGGGAAAAACTGCCATATAGATATTTTTAATATCATCTCATAATTTGGCAGAAAGTATATTAGCTCGTTCATGGCCCCCAGAATATTTTGTTGTATGAATATCTGAACATGCAATATATATATATAAAAGAGCAGACCCTTTGCTTTTAAGAAAAAAAAGAAAATAGCTTAATGCGCTCCTTTTTTTAATCAACACTTGAATATGGGTAAGTTTCATAAAAAGGCAACATTTTGAGCAAAAGGCTGAGATTTTTTTTTTTTTGTCAAAGACTACATCCAGATCAGATTCAGAACGATGATCAAAACATATCGAGTAGATTGAGTCTATCAAAGCTTTACAGTCCAAAGCTCGTCCTGGGTCAACATTTTATTCGGTAACATAAGGCAGTTTTGATTTATATACTTTTTAATGTTGAAGATCGCATTATTTTACATGCATCTGGAGCCACACCCACACACATTCGGGCTGATTTCTCCCCTTCCGACAATCATAAGTGAAGACTCGATTATCTTGATGGTTCTACATAATCTTATCAGATTTTCCTGAGGTGTGAGGTGTGTTAAGAGTGACCAAACCTGCTCGGAGGAACGTCGGAACCGCCCCGATCACGAATCGTAAATATTCAACAAGAAATCCTGATGTGTGGGGGGAACGGAACCCCGAGAACAAACGCGCACATACCCTGTTGATTATGGGTGGAACGAAACGATACCCAATCAGAAAGCGAGAAAACAGAAGAAGAAAGCAACCTGTCTAGCACCACACACTATAGAAGCAAAACTGTTAAATCTAGGATTTTTTGTCCTCGTGTTGTATGGAGCTAGAAATGTGTCTTTATTATATGCGAGAAAATAAATGATCTGAGAGAAGAAAAAAAAGTTAGAGAGAAAAAGTTATCACACTGATAGCAAAAAAGCATTTCACGAGAGAAAAAAGAATATTTGAGAGAAAAAGTTTTCATATCAATAGCAAAAAATAATATTTGAGACTAAAAAAAGTTTTGAGAGAAAGTATTTTCTCATTGAACATAAATATATATATATATATATATATATATATTAAAATTGTTTCTGAGAAAAAAATCTCTCTCAAAATACTTTGAAAAAAAAATTAAATATATATTTTTGCTATCAGTGTGAAAACATTTTCTCAAAAAAAAAAAGTGTTTCTCTCAAACCGCTTTTCTTTGCTCTCAATGCAATTTTTTGCTCTCAGGATTTTGCTTTAGCTGTGAAAATTGTGTCATGGGCGGGGCCACGTTCTTTTTTTCCTATTGGAACGTTCCTATTGGCCAGTCGGGTGAGCATCGTCTTGTCTTGGGAGTCGACTGTCGAACTGAATCATTACACCATTGTTCGCGTTCGGTTCACCGTCCTAGATATGGCGCTTTTCCACTGCATGGAACGGTACGGTTCGGTTCGGTACGGCACGCTTTGGCGCTTTTCCACTGCATGGTACAGTACGGCTCACTTATGGCGCATTTCCACTGCATGGTCCGGTACGGTACGGCTCGCTTTAAATGGTACCTGCTCTGTTGAGGTTCCAAGCGTACCGTACCGATACTAAAATGTGACGTGAAAACACAACAGATCACTGATTGGCCAAAGAGACAGAATCGTCACTATCAGCGTCATTGTAGGCCTATTTGCGACACGAGACACTAAACCCACTAGATTTAAATAGCCAGTAGACAACAGCCACCGCTGTAGCACCTGTTTTAAAACTACTTGCTTGACTTGCTTGAAGAAAAAAGAGAGAAAGAAAACTTCCATAAAAAAGAAATGGCTGAATCGTGGTCAGTGGACGAAGTGCAGACGTTCGTCTCGTTGGTTGCCGAGGAGCGGATAAACTATAACGGTCCATCTATAATCCCACCCACTTTGAAGCGGTACTAACTGCAGTGGAAAAGCAAACCGAGCTAAAGCAAGCCGAGCCGTGCCGTGCTGAGCCGAGTCGTACCAGCAGTGGAAAAGCGAAGCGAGCCGATCCGTGCCGCGCCGAACCGTACTGAGCCGTACCAGCAGTGGAAAAAATAGATGCCTCTGTTACGGTTTATCTGGTGACCATGTTAACTGGTGACCAACTTCCTGTTCAGGCCATTCGCTACAGATGTGAGCAGATTCGTCGAATCTGAAAGCACAAACTGACGCGATATTAAGCTGTCTAATAAACGCAGACTTGCTTGTTACATGCCTTTCGTATTCTTGTAAAAAATGACAAAGTATTGCTATGATCTAACAAAAAGAAAAAGTAAAAAAAAAAACATCCTTCCACGGGTTTCGAAAGCACGCAGAAAAGAGTTCACTCCGTGAATACACCATGATAAACATGGTGAGCTATCTTACCATGTTTTTATGAATTATTATTATTATTATTATTATCTCACTGAATCTGAAAGCACAAACTGACGCGATATTAAGCTGTCTAATAAACGCAGACTTGCTTGTTACATGCCTTTCGTATTCTTGTAAAAAATGACAAAGTATTGCTATGATCTAACAAAAAGAAAAAGTAAAAAAAAAAACATCCTTCCACGGGTTTCGAAAGCACGCAGAAAAGAGTTCACTCCGTGAATACACCATGATAAACATGGTGAGCTATCTCACTATGTTGGAATTAATTCACGATTTCATTGTCCCCGTCACTTTATGTAGCTGTCCGAATCAAAACAATGTGCCCGTGTTAACTTGCGACCTCTGTGTGTTTCCTATTACAAAAACTCAATTAGGGCCTACTAAAACAAAAACCATAGCGTTATTTTAGAAAATGTATTTTACATGGTTTATGATTTCAAAGCACATTACGTAGTCAGACAGTGGTACATCATTGTGGCTACTACAGTTGTATAACAACTGCTATGGTTAAACTGGTTATTAATGAAATAAATATTTGGATTAATAAAATTTGCAATGAACATAGTGAACATAGACACCACTACAAACAACAAATTAGATATATGCAACATTTCTCTTGCAGTAATAACAATGTGTAATAATAATATGTTGCAGTACTTTTCACTACAGTATAACTTTGTATAAATTTTTTCTATGGTTGTGAATATAATATTTTTTATTGGTCCTCAATATGTCTTTGTCAGTGTCTCACATTTGTCATTACAGATTTACATGCTAGGAACATCAAAGTTTTGAATAAAACCTGAACCCAAATGCCAAATTCCCATTACAACCATTAAAGGTCATGGCAATGTTGTTTTCCTTAATATGTGTCAGCAGCATTTTGATTGTTCATATGAAATATATTTGGATAAATAAATTACATATTTTAGTTATAACATATTGCAGAAGTTAACACAGGCAGATTGCCGTGAAAGTGCTAAATGTCTTCCCAGATTTATAGCACCTGTGAACAATGATTTAACTGGGAATTTGTTGGCCAGTGCTTGTGTTACAAAAAATATTGTACTGGCACCAATGTTATAATGCAATCACCTGTAAAATGAACAACAGCTATATATATTTTCTTAAAGCAAAATTCTCAAAAATGCATAAACCATTTTAAGTGGTTTAAAGGGTTGCATGGGGAAAAACTCCCACGAGACGTGTCACTTACTCACAATAGAGGGTATGCGCATGACGTCACCGTCGGCCGGAGTGAATGCGGTCACGCCCACAAGTGGCAAAAAGACTGAGCGGCAGCATTTGTTTTCAGCGTGAACGCCGTGAAAATCACACAAAACACATCTAAAACGGGAAAGAGCTTTGCGATTGACTGTACAACTAGATTTGACCAGAAATCTGAGGTACTGTATATTTTTACAGACTGCAAAAAGCTACAGAACAGACTATATTCTGCATAATTGGATGTTTTTAAATAAACACTGACAAAAAACTATACAAGTTTTAGGGCTGGACGATATGATGATATACAGTATAACATTAATGTAAGTGATCACTCAGATTTAGACCTATCTATATTGTATTTATATAAAACGTTTACAGGCAAATTGTCTTCATTTATTTCCCCGGCGTCGAAATCAGGCACATATAAATGTCAGGAAACACGATTCCTGGCTGCATGTCAATATCCATGGATCACTGGATCTTTGATAAGTTGTAAGGAACACTATATCGAGTCCAACTTTTAGTTTAAACTGATAATAGTTTGTTTTACTCGCGTTAACGCAGTTTCCCCTATTAACTCCAGTCACGCAGCAGCTCTTCTGCCACTCAGTCCCGCTGAGGGGGGCGTGTTCCGGTGGGGAAGTGACGTTAATGCATTCCCTCTATTATTAGACATTTTTCATGGCCTTTAATGTTGTTTTTAACGGGCTTTATAACATAAAATTGAAACCCTTACAGTGTAAAATATTTGCATTATACATGTAGTATTGGATACATACTAACATGTAAGAACACCCTTGACAATGTACCGCCACATCACAACATATAGACTTTCTGGTTATTATGGGGCGTCCTTCCTTATATACATTACCACTGTTTCATTACTGTCCAGTGTCCACAGTGTGTCTTTTTTGTAAATGTATGATCAAACCATATGATCCTTTAACCTAGTCATTTACATTTTTCAAGTGCTACCACCCTTAACACAGTTAATGTTGTTTTGACCGAAAATTCAGTGAATTAACAAGTTTCTAAAATGCTAAAATTGTGTTTTCACACAATTACAAATGCTCAAACACAGCATGTCAGAAATTAATACCTATGTTTAAGACTGTAAATATAGTATAAAGCCTCTACTTCAGCAACAACAGTAGCTCGCAAGTACTGAAAAAAAATGCTTAAAATATTGAGACACCTGATAAGCAGTTTTAGATAACAGATCAGTGAATATCTGATCCCACTCTCAGTCGGAGACATAGTCAGGTGTTGAAGTTCTTTACATTACTTGGACATACACACACACAAAACAGTGTTTGAATTGGTTTTGTTAAGCGTGGATGCACAACAACACAGAGAAGCAGAGAGAGAAACACCTGAGTAAGAGACAAGAATAGGTTAAGAAGGAGAGTCATAGATGGATCAGGACAAGGGATAAGAACAGTTGGAGGGAGTAAGAATGTGTGCCAGATTGCATCTTTACGTTTTTCCCCCTTATGTGGAACCTATGAAAGCTTATTTATTGAACTGAACATATAAAAGGGTAATTGTGTATTTTTCTCTCAGATTTCAGACTGTTTTTCGCTCAATTCCTATTTTATATCTCACATTCTGCCTTTTGTCTGGTGTTTTTCTTTTAGCAGAGAGAAAAAGTCAGAATTTTGAGATAAAACTCACAAATCACAATTACTAATTTTTTATTCATGGTGGGAAATAGCTTCCATAGTAACCAAAGGCCATTTATGTTAGATTTGTTGTTGATCAAAGGCAGCAATGTGTTTTCATTTGTCAAAGCTTCATGTAAAGCTTTTACTACACCGACTCCAGTACCACTTTTCCCATATGCAGAATATGCGGTCTGTGTATAGGGCACTAACTAAGGGGGCAACATCAACACCCGTATGGGCCCTATCAACACTCCGACACCCCCAAAAAGCAGGTTCGGACTGTACATTCAGGTAATGACTCGTTCACTTTTAGATGGTATGTTGTAAAGCTGCACACATTAAATAGTCAACAAACAATTTAGAGAGGTTTAAAGTAAAGGGGGAAAAGAAAGCGAAAAAAAAAAAAACTATGGATTGCGTATTGTCTGCAGGTAGAAGTGAAACATGACAAATTAATGCATTTTTCATAATGCCATCAATTGTTTTTTATTTCGACACACATTGCGCTTTGATTGAGTAGCCTAGCCTATGGTCATGATCAATCGGAAACTTGTGTTTTGACAGACTGATTCCATTTTGAGTCGGGGTTTGCTATATTTTGATAGTTAGCTTATATAATAGGTTTTTTCCTCCTTTCTTTAACAAAATAAATAATTGTGTTTTGGCGGGAAAAAATAAGATTGTGCTAACTGTAATGCAGGTGTGTCCGTGTAAAGAAACAAAAGTAGGCTGTTTGACCTAAATGGAGTGTATAAGAAAATGTACTTTAATTAATAAACGCTTGATCAATTGTACAAAACATTTAATTGTTTACTTACAATAATAACAAGTAGGTAGTATTTTGACCAGAGAATAAACTTGACATTCCAAAAACTGCTATAATCACATGACATAGCTGACAAGTTAACTCACCAATGTAATCTTTATAAGCATCTATGTGACATTTACATTTCATTCAGTATTACAACGACAAAGTAAATTAAGTCACATATGTTTCTAAATTAATTTTAGGCTAAAATAACGTCGAAAGCAACATGTAAATAACGTTAATATTATATTCATTACCTGAGACATCAACTAGTATCTGACGACACAGAACGATGTTTTCATTAATAAAACCAGTTTAACCATAGCAGTTGTTAACTGTAGTAGCCACAATTATGTACCATTGTCTGACTAGAGTCCATGTAATGTGCTTTATCATAAACCATGTACTGTAGACTAGTATACATTTTCTAAAATAACGCCATGGTGAGTTTTTGTAATAGGAAACACACAGAGGTCACAAGTTAACACGGGCACATTGTTTTGATTCGGACAGCTACATAAAGTGACGCAGAGAATGAAATCGCGAATTGATTACAACATAGTGAGATAGCTCAACATGCTTATCATGGTGTGCTCACGGAGTGAACTCTTTTCTGCGTGCGTTCGAAACCCGTGGAAGGATGACTTTATTTTTTTTAGATCATAGCAATACTTTGTCATCTTTACGAGAATACGAAACGCATAACGAGCAAGTCTGCGTTTATTAGACAGCTTAATATCGCGTCAGTTTGTGCTTTCAGATTCGACGAATCTGCTCACATCTGCAGCGAATGGCCTGAACAGGAAGTTGGTCACCAGTTAACATGGTCACCAGATAAACCCTGCCTTAGTTGAGCACGGACACCCCAATGTTTGGGTAAGATGAAGATGATGACACACACAACTCGATGGGTTGCTGGCTGAGCAAGTTCAGCATCACTGAAGATTAAACATTAAAAAATAGCACCATGCAAGTTTACCAAGCATGATGGCTAATTAATAATTAGCTTTACTAGCGATTAGCAAGCTAATAATATAATACACATTCATTCATGAATATGAGTGCTATTTTTAATGTTTAATCTTCAGTGATGCTGAACTTGGTCTGCCAGCTAACATCCAGTTGTGTGTGTCATCATCATCTTACCCAAACATGTCCGTGAGCTTAGATCGGGCCCAAAAAATCAAGCCCGACCCTACCCGAGCCCGGCTAATTATGAGCCCGAGCCCGATTTAAACCCGACCATTTTAATACGTTGGTCGTTATAACTGACGTTCTCAACTACTTTCCATGTTACTTTCTCCTCCTCCTCTGTTCTGCACCTCCAAATACTTTCAAGTTAGCCTACGTGTCACCATCATACACATCAGCATAAATGCTCCTGATGAATTATTTTTATTAAAGCATTAACACACAAACCACTGTTATAACATAAAATCAAGCAGGCTACTGCGTGCATTGTTTGGGATGACTGAATGCGCGCAAAGTGCGCTTAAAAATTCCTAAAGCTGACATCAGTTCATCGCGATTTCACACATCTGTTATTATCAATGAAGCTGACTGCACAATGAATATTTCGTAATATATACACTTTGTTTGTTATAATTGGAGGATTTGCCAGCATGCAGAATTCAGCACTGAACAAAAAAGTCCGTTTTGAGCGGTGAGGGGAGTCTATCTTAAATGCTTCTGATTGGCCATTGCGTTCAAGAAATCAACACATATGTCTGTGATTGGCTACATCGCTCAACGCTGCAAACATGTTATAAAACGAAACTCTGCCTGTAAATCATTTGTATTTTGTTTTAGTTGTTCTTGTTGCTTTTCTGCAACAGATTTATTCGTTTTTATATGTTTTATTCATAGATATTTCTAGTTTGCTGGAGTCCCACGAATCGTTTTATTCTCCCTGAACCCTCACACACAGAGTGAGTGCATTACAGCCCGCGCCCGCTCTCGCACTCGGCCATCAAATCTAGTCCCGCGCCGCACTCTTTTGCGTTGGGACTCGGGAGTGCACGTCTCTAGATCAAAGGCCCGGCCGCGATATTTTTTTTCACAGGATGGTAGGGGAAGACTCATGAATATTCATTAGGGAACTCATCCCTGATTGGTCTTAACCCCAGTGACGAGTAGGTTTAGGGGCGGGGTAGGTCATCAGACCAATCAGGGATGAGTTCCCTAATGAATATTCATGAGTCTTCCCCTACCATCCTGTGAAAAAAAATATCGCGGCCCGGCCCGAGGATAGTGACGGGAAATATCGGCTCGGGCTCGGGCAGAGAATCTAAAGGCAGAGGAGGCATCTATCTAGGTGAACCGAACAATGGTGTAATGATTCAGTTCGACTCCCAAGACAAGACGATGCTCACCCGACTGGCCAATAGGAACGTTCTAATAGGAAAAAAAGAACGTGGCCCCGCCCATGACACAATTTTCACAGTGAAAGCAAAATCCTGACACGAGAGCAAAAAATTGCATTGAGAGCAAAGAAAAGCGGTTTGAGAGAAACACTTTTTTTTTAAGAGAAAATGTTTTCACACTGATAGCAAAAATATATATTTAAGAATTTTTTTCAAAGTATTTTGAGAGAGATTTTTTTCTCAGAAATAATTTAAAAAATGTAAAATTTATATTTTTTTATGTTCAATGAGAAAATACTTTCTCTCAAAACTTTTTTTTAGTCTCAAATATTATTTTTTGCTATTGATATGAAAACTTTTTCTCTCAAATATTCTTTTTTCTCTCGTGAAATGCTTTTTTTGCTATCAGTGTGATAACTTTTTCTCTCAAACTTTTTTCTTCTCTCAGATCATTTATTTTCTCGCATATAATAAAGACACATTTCTAGCTCCATAGTGTTTGTGGTCTCTCACATTTACTATCGCTTGTTTCTGCTGCGTCTTCGTCTGTGTTTTGATCAGGAGCTTTTTTTACAGTCTATGATCAGGAGATAGTAGCTACTCTTTCAATAGTTGCGTAATAGCGCCCCCTGTTATAACAATACAGTGAAAAGACGGAAAGCCATGAATTTCTGTCAAGCGGACATATCATGAAAATCGAATCGACTTTTTTCGTGTTTAAAAGGAACCCCGACTAGTGCAATATGTTTGCCTTATAAGATTAACGTGGGCGTCAGCTATAAAAAGTTGATGCAAAAACACTCCAAATGTGTTTGTTTTTATTTAAAAAAGCCGAAAATCCATTCACAAGGCCGCCATAGTTATTTACGTCTCAATGCATTCTGGGTAATGACGTATCTGTAGCCATAGACAGTAAAAGCAATGGACACAGCGACCCCATAGATTTCAACAGAGAAAAGTGAAGCCAATAGGCTCTATGCACAATCGCTTCCGTGTTTTGTCTCAGCGCCCCGCCCAGTTACATCCGGTGCTGCGTCAGAAGCCGTTTTTGCATTAGGTGGAGATAATGACAAATTACACTCACTGTTTACAAGAACTTCCAGCGGTTAACGTGAATGATGTTAACAATATTGTGAGGCAGTTAGCAGTCACACATAAGAGTAAGAAAGAGAAGGGCATTCAATTATATATTTCGAGCTACATCGACAACTGAGGGTGAGTAATCTCTCATTACATGCGAAATCCGACTAGCGAATCAGTTTCTAAAATCGTTGTCTCGTTTCTGAGAAAATGAATTTTATTAAAGTTTGGCCTCTAGTACACTTCGCTATAGAACGCGCTATGCGGAGGTAAAGACACTGGCTGAGATTTTACCGGAAATACGTCAGCAGCATTCGTGCATAGAGCCTATTAGAAGCACTCACTTCCTGATAGCTGAGCGTACTGTGCAGGCTCAAACTGAGCTTGACGACGTAGATGTGACGTGAGCAGCCTGTCTGACAGCCTGTCTACAGAGAAATCTGAATCATTCCCTTCCGAATCTTGCAGAGACTGAGAGCGTGAGTAGGAGCTGTCCATGAGCTAGCAGCAGGAGCAACTTTATGACTCCCTATGGACTTCTCCCTTGACTTTATGCCTCCACATCCCCCTGATTGTTTGCGAGCTTCTCCTCCTGTCTAAACGGTAATTTCTCTACTGTGCGACGGAGAGTCGCGTGGTTATGATGCAATCGTTAGCCTATTTTTACAAAAAACGGCTTCTACGGGGCCATAACGTAAGATACAAAGTAATGGAGCCTTTTATACATTTTCGTGTCTTTAGAAATAAATAATGGACAAATGGAGTCTTTGGACGCCTCAGATGTAAAGTTATTCGCTGTCAAAGTGACGCCAAAATGAATGGGAGTCAATGGAATGCTAACAGCAGGTGATGGTCTGCTACAATGGCGGCCCCCAAGGGAAGCTTCAGTTTCCGGCTTGGATGGATTACCCCCTTGGTTGTAGCAGCTTCGTTTATTGTTTTTCCAACATACCGGCTAGCTAGCTAAATTTTGACAGTAGCGAGATGAACACGTCTGCCATTCAGCCTTAAATCTAGCGATAGCCAGTAACAGCCACCGTTGTAGCACCGGTTTTAAAACTACTTGCTTGACTTGCTTGAAGAAAAAAGAAAGAAAACTTCCAAAAAAGAAATGGCTGAATCGTGGTCAGTGGACGAAGTGCAGACGTTCCTCTTGTTGGTTGCCGAGGAGCGGATAAACTAGATCAGACTATAATCCCACCCACTTTGAAGCGGTACTAACTGCAGTGGAAAAGCAAACCAAGCTAATGCGAACCGAGCCGTGCCGTGCCGTGCTGAGCCGAGTTGTACCACGCAGTGGCGAAGCGAGCCGAACCGTGCCGCGCCGAGCCGAACTGTACTGAGCCGTACCGAGCTGTACCAGCAGTGGAAAAGCGCATTATGTTGAACGCACAGAAATACCCTCTCCCCCCTTACACTGAACAAAGTCAACACTGTTCTTCTGCTCATCTACCTCATGTACATTTTCGATCTTACAATTACATTTCTTATTTTGTTAACTGCACATGATGGAATGACTCTGCGGACTCTTCTCCCTAGCCAGCCATGCATCCACCATGTAAACTGACGTTCTCGTTATTCTCCTGATTTAAGCCTACGGTGCGCTCGGGTTCAAACTGAAAAGGCTGAACGGCAGACGTGTTCATCTCGCTACTGTCAAAACTTAGCTAGCTAGCCGGTACGTTGGAAAAACAATAAACGAAGCCGCTACAACCGGCTACAACCTATACACGTCACTACCCAGAATGCATTGAGACGTTAATAATCAATGTCAACTACACAACAACTACATAAATGTACTGTCCACTAACCATTCAGAAACGTCCAGGTGCAGTCTAAAAGTTGCAACCTATTCCTGAGTGTCTCTGTAAAGGCCTGTTCACACCGGGACGAATTTCGCGCGCTTTATTCGCCGACGTTTAACGCCTCGTGACTAAACAAAGTCATCACACTATGTGAGTGTGCACACCAACGCGAAAAACGCCACGCTGAAAAGCGTCATTTTTTTAAAAACGCCTCGGGTTCGTTTTTTTGGTTTGACGCGCCACGTCAAAAACTATCCGACCAATGAGATTGGCGCTTTTGCTCACGTGTCTGGAGCTTCTGAAGTTACAGTAAAACACAACTTGGGGGCGCTCAAACACAAAACGGTCTTGCCGAGCACACAAACGTTACGGCGAAGAAGATGCGCCAAGTAGCGTCTACACACCATAGATATCCATAATAAAGGCTAGATGTCTTGTCCGCGCTGCTTGCCAATGGCCTTTATTATGGATATCTATGATCTACACTGCTGGGAAGAAATAAGACGAGGAAGATGCAAGGCAAGATGAATGTAGAGCTGCTGGTCTCGTTGGTGTCGGAACATAAAGAACTATATGACAAACGCGACAGCGACTACAAAATAGGACTATTTCTGTTTTACATTAAGCACCATCTAATGTCAGGGAATGAATTTGCATGTTCACTCGGCTCAACGTCAGCGAAAATCTCTTGGGTGTGAACACAAAAAACGCGTTGAAAAACGCTGACGAATAACGCGCGCCGATATTCGTCCCGGTGTGTACGCGCCTTCAGGCTGCACTCCGCTACTGGTTATTTCTGAGATTTTGGATGAGTAAAATTTGTTATTGCTAGAGTATCTGAAGCTCTTGGAATCGGCTCTCTTCTGAACGGAGGCGGAGCAGCAGCTCATTTGCATTTAAAGAGACACACACAAAAACGGGGTTTTTTTTGTGCTTTTGATAAGCTATAATTAATGATTTGGCGGGTATTTTGAGCTGAAATTTCACAGACACATTCTGGGGACACCATAGATTACATCTTGTGAAATGGGGCATAATATGCCACCTTTAAGACCTGACGCACGGATCTTTAGTTGGGTGTGATTACAAAATGTACGCTGGAATTTAAGCCCTGTTACACCAACATTATCCATCCGGAGCAAATGAAACCAGTGAGTGAGGGGAGGCGGGTTTGTGTGTCAACTCACTATGGGAGAGATGAGAGCGAGAAAGCACAGCTGGTATCTCGTGTTTATTCTGTGGTAAATTATTATTGGACACGTTTCAGATATTTTAGTATCGATATATATTGAGAAATCGATATTTTTGACAAAAATGTACATATGTATATATTATATTTTCAACCCGCCAAAGTTGCTAGTATGAGTGACTGCGTCAGCCATTGCTCGCATTTAGTGGGTTGGCGGGTGTTAATGTCAAGCCCTGTATGTTTGCTCCAGTCAAGTTTGTTTAATTCAGCTTTAATATTCTGTCATAAAGCATCGCAAAGCCGTAGAACCTAAAATTATATGGAAGAGTTAGTTGGAATAAGGAAATAGAATGTTTGGTTTTATCATGGATTTCTGTATAAATTTGCCATAAAATGTGATCTGATCATCAAATAAGTCACAAACACAACCTGCTTACAAAGCAGACAAACAATGAAAATTTTGCTATTGAACACACCATTCAAAAAACATCTTAACACACTGTATCGTTGTGTGCACATGTTTTTTATTACTTTTAAAGGGATACTCCACCCAAAAATGAAAATTCTGTCATCATTTACTCACCCTCAAGTTGTTGCAAACCTGGAGTGCGTTTCCCGAATGCATCGTTATCCAACTATAAACACAATTTCCATTGAACTCTATTGGTAACGACGGAACTTGCGACCATAGTTGGCTAACGATGCTTTCGGGAAACGCACCCCTGTATGAGTTTCTTTCTTCTTCTGAACACAAAGGAAGATACTTTGAAGAACGATTGGAACCAAACAGTTGTTTGGCACCATTGACTTCCACAGTAGAAAAAAAAAATACTATGGAAGTCAATGGTGCCAAAGTTCCAATCGTTCTTTAAAATATCTTCCTTTGTGTTCAGCAGAAGAAAGAAACTCATACAGGTTTGCAACAACTCGAAGGTGAGTAAATTATGACAGAATTTTCATTTTTGGGTGGAGTATCCCTTTAAAAATGAATTTAATTGCCAGATTTGGCAAAAGAAATTTGATTATTTGATTTGACAATTGATTATGATTTCACTTTTTTTCACTTTAGTTAGTGTGTATTGCTGCTGTTTGAGCATAAACAACATCTGCAAAGTTACGACGCTCAAAGTTTAAAGCAAAGGGAGATATTCTCTTTTACAGAAACTCCTTTTTAAGGACTACAACAAACGGCTGAGCTTCTAAAATGTATAAACCCCGCCCCCGGGAACGTGATTTATAGATTATCATGATAGAATATGATAATCAATGACTAGAAGTTAATTCCACATCAGCTACATAAATGCTGTTGCATTCTACATGTTGTGACATCTTCTTGAGTCTCTTCATCTTTGTCCGCCTCCGGTTTGAACATAAAAGGCTAAAAGTTTTTTTTAATTTTCTGTGTGTGTCTGTGAGGTAATCGAAGATGCTAACACACTCTATGGAAGCAAATGCTCATTTGCATTTAAAGGGATACACATAAAAACTGAACGTTTTTGCCCGCCCTCAAAAAGTGACATTTTTAACATGATATAAAAAAATATCTGTGGGGTATTTTGAGCTAAAACTTCACATACACACTCTGGGGACATCTTGTGAATGAGACTTATTTTACATCTTGTGAAAAGGGCATTATAGGACCCCTTTAAGATGCTGAGGGACAGATATTGGTTAAGTTTTACTAGTATGTATCAAAGTATTTTATGGCTTATGTCCTGTAAGGCCTACAACTTAACCTGTCTATCATTTTTTCTTAATCATAAGAATTTTTTATTTTGTCAGGTCTGTATTACTGCAGTGTTGGTGCTGACAGAGCCTTTGGCAGAGACATTGCGGATTGTCATTATAAAGCCTGTCTTTATGCTGGCATCAAAATCGGTGGCACTAACGCAGAGGCCATGCCCTCTCAGGTAACTAACTACCATGAAGTTATTAGGTAGAGATACAGTAGACACTATTTATTTACAAAAACACAACATATGTAGATCTCTATTATGTATATCTATCTACTGGATGGCCAGTGAGGATTACTCTCTCTGCAGTGGGAGTTCCAGGTGGGTCCATGTGAAGGAATTGAGATGGGAGATCATCTGTGGATGGCACGTTTCCTGCTACACAGGGTGTGTGAAGATTTCGGAGTGGTGGCCACCCTGGATCCAAAACCCATGACAGGAGACTGGAACGGAGCCGGTTGCCACATCAATGTGAGCACAGTGCAAATGAGAGAAGAAGGAGGAATCGAGTACGTACTCACTTATGCACACACACACGCAAAATCTAGAGGACTAAAGACAAATATAAAAGTGTGAGTTGTGTCACAGTGTTATTGCCATGTCATCTAACCTCCATCGTCCTCCTCTCATCAGGCAGATTGAGAAAGCCATCGAGAAACTGAGTAAGCGACATGCAGAGCATATTCGAGTCTACGATGCACACGGTGGAGAAGATAACAAGCGTCGCCTCACGGGTCATCACGAGACCGCCAGCATCAGTAATTTCTCAGCAGGTGTTGCTGACCGCGGGGCGAGTGTCCGTATCCCCCTACATGTGGCTCAGAAAAAATGTGTTTATTTTGAGGACCGCCGTCCTGCCGCTAACTGTGACCCATATGCCGTGACCTGCGCAATGGTGCGCACATGCTTGCTGGAAGAGGAGGAAGAATTGAAATGGAATTTTGAAAACAATAAATAAAGATTTTTTACAATGTTAGAATGAATACTCATTTAATATTGCATATACTTATCTTAATTCTTTACATTTAAGAATTTCAATAAAAATCAATAAAATAAAGATCAATAAAATAAAACAATAAATTTTCCAAAACTTGGCTTGAATTCTATCACTGATGACCATAATAAAACATTATCTGGCAACACTTGCAATAGTTAGCCTATACAAAAGTTTCATAAATTAGCTAACTACATTAGTTAACATGAACTAACAATGAAAAATATACTTCTAAAGCATTTGATAATTTTCAACATTTACAAAAACATTATTAAAATCAAAAGATGTCTGTTAATATTATTTAATAGAACTGAGCTAACATGAACCGAACAGTTGAATTTTTATTAACAAACGTTAACAAAGATGAATAAATACACACAAAAAAATGTATAGCTCATTGCATTAACTCAAGTTAACTATGGGAGATTATTGTAAAGTGTTATCCATTATCTCAAATCTTTGAGACATGCACACAAATGTCCCTTGCTTGGTGTGATTGCTGTTCTTTTGGCTGTCCATAAGAGGGCGTAATTGGCAAGTTTTTGTAATCACCTGTTTTGTGGAAAAGATTCAAAAAGAAGAAAACATTTTTATTCAAATGTTTTAATAACGCAGCTCTGTTAATCAATATCTCAGTGTTTATGTTTTTTCAGTAAAAATGTCTTAACATCCATTAAACAAGATAATATGTAGCCCTACCTCAGAATAAAATTGGCAAATTATATTAATAGGATACTTGTTATATATGTTCCCTTATTCAATTTTGACGATTTGTTTGTTTAAAGCACTAACTTCTAAAACTAAAATTACTGTTTCATATTTTATAACAGTTAATACTTTATGTAACTTAGGCAATAGATGTAGATGGCGGTAATGCATGTTGCTTGCTATAGGCCCTACAATAAATCTTATGCTGATGTGGGTTGGACTTTCTACCTCTTATCTTGTATTTCGAACAAATGCCAATTTGACATAATTGTTTTAAAACTCATGCATTCGAATGGATTTAATAAAATTGCTATTTTTCTCCATTAGCCCTAATTGAATCTGGACTGCACAAAGCATACCTCTCAGAACAAGACTAAATGCTGATGTCTGCAAGCACGGGAGATGGATTTAAAGTGGCTTCTATTTTCAGCAGATGAGTGATGTGTGGAGCGCAGGAGTGTGTTCAGTCCAGTCCCCGTCATGAGGTGAATTTATTATTCCCAGAACAATGACATGAAGGGATGTCTGTTCAGTTTTATCAACGCTTGTGTCACTATGGATTTCTGCTGTGTTCTGCTGATAGGCTACTTGTTGGTTATGGAGAAAGCTGAGCGTGGTGCTGGTTGCACATTTACATCACAGCAGTATGTGGGTCAATGATGTGACACTCATTTTTTGTTTGTCAAGCTCAATTTAGCTACTCAAAAATGCATAAGAATTACAACAGAGATCAAAAAATTTCTTGGATACACATATTTTATAATGAGCATGCTTTCAATATCTGAATTATTATTTTTATGTCAGTGGAGCTTGGTGTAACTTCGGAGTGTGTAAACAAGAAAGTCTCATTAAAAGTTCTTAAAATATATTTTGGAATAATCTTTTACAGAATAATGATTTTACTGAATATTATTTCTCATAAAATCTGCTTATTTTTAAAGTAGTTTTGATTTAAGATATTAATTTGGGTTGTGAGAGGGTTATATTGAGACAATCTGTTATTGACGGTATTTCACTTAACTCAGTTTTCATCCGCATTATTGGGGGAAATTGCTCACCCTTATGCAAGAAGTTGCTGCCTTAAATTTTTAAGTAGCCTACAATCAATGTAGATGTTTAAGTCATTTCAACTTAAATTACATTAAACTGACTTAAAAAAGGCGGGCTTATGTCTCACACCGGACGAAGAGGATTAAGGTACGACTTAAAACATGTTGAATCTTGTATAACTTATAAAAAAGTTAAAAAATTGCTTAATTTAATTTGATGAGTTAAAGCAACGTAAAAACATTTGTTGTCATAACTTATTGATCATATATTTTAGGCCTAGGTGTATTTTTTAACTTGAACACTGAACATGTTTATCAATACTAGTAATTAAATACAATTTCTGCTGTTGAAAATTAGCCTATGTAAACTTTTTTTCCCCCAAAAAAATGTATGAAAACTGTTATCATCACAGACATTTGTTTTTGACTTGTTAAAATATTTTGGGATGATAATGATTTGGGTTTTCGTGGCAATTTTCTAGAAAGTTCATCAGCATCAAAAATATTAAATACATTATAGGCTATTAGACGATTATTTGAAACAACCTTGAGGATCATAAAGAACAGGGGGAGCCTGACTGACAATCCCGATGACGTCAGCCCCTCGTGGATGGGCGGAGAGATGCGAGCCGCAGGTGGGACGTGAAGCTGGACGCTTTCACCCGTAGTTTTACCGACGATCTTGTCCTCCGTGAGTGTGTGAGTGGTGGTTCTGAAAGACATGGGGAAGCTTCAGGAATTCGAGATTACTTTCACTAATAGCAAAGTGGTCTACAACCCCGGCGAATCCATATCAGGAACTGTGAGAATTAAAACAAGCCACTCCTTACAGTTTAAAGGTAAGCGACGCGTGTATATCTTAGGCTACATATGGTTACAATAGGAAAAATGAAAACATTATAACCATGCAAAATTTGCATGAACAGCACAGATGGTAGAAACGAGGGTGTTAAAATAATGCATGTCAACATGGACGTGTCGCAATATAAACGTGTTGCATGTTTGCATGTTGACATTCAGCATCCGTTTCATACTGTGTAATACTGGTTCAGTGGGTTTTTATGGAAAAGGGGACTTGTGATCAGAGGGCATCGACGTCTAGACTTGTGTTTTCATGAACGTCAATGGACATCCTGTTTCTTTTGTGATGCTGGTTTCGGTCCGATTGCACAATCACACCCAAACCGCTTCTGGATCGATATCTTGTGCGTTTCAACAGGTTTGTTTTGAATAGTGTCATCAATTGGTTTCCATCTTTAAACGTCCACAAATACGTGCACATTCAGTGGCAGGCGAAAAGATCCTATCGTTCACCCAGGAAGCGCGTTCAAAACGTCGTAAAACCCCACGAAACGAAAAGGGTTAGCCATAAACCAAAAAACGAAAGAACCCGTAAAAGACCGCTAATTATTGCATAAACAATTTTGCTTCAAAAAGTTAACTGTATTATAGTGTTTGGTCATACTAGCCTATAATACATCCCCATCCAACCTTTGTTTTTTTATTATTTACAATTTTTAAGCCTTAAATCAACATGAAACGGAAGTTGAAATGGTATTTTTTCCCCTATTGTGACATATGGGTTCTTAAACAAAAAAACAAACAAACATGAACTTGATTTTGTCAATCAGGAGTTGATTGGACCGTTGGAAGTTTGTCAGCAGCGCCATCTTTGGTTTTTAACGGGAATGAAAGCGAGGCTGTGTCTGTGACATGACATACATCTCTTTAGTGTGTTGTACAACTATTTAATGCATACCTGTCAACATTTGGTTTTCAAAATCCGGGAGATTTCTCCGGGGGGGTATGTACAACTTGTAACGACTGGAAATAAGGTGTGGCCCCTTTAAGAGCTATGCGCTCCCTGTTGAACTGTCGGCAGTATTGTATTGTATGTGCCTTGGGCCTCGAACACCCCTTTTACTGTCAATGCGAACACCCCATGTATGCGGGTAATTTCTGTTTGATGCTAATTTTTATCTTATTTTGTTTACTAAGTAACGATGTGGACAGTAGAACGTGTGACAGACAGTTAGGCTACACGAGTTAGATTTGGGAATGTGCGAGTTGTGAGATGCCAATCGCCTCCGTGTGTCTGTCTGGCCTCTGCATGCAATAACTTCAGTTGTGAGCTATCCCTAATCTTCCTGAAGCAACGCGTTACAAACTGTACTTCAGTTTCATTGCGGGGACACCACCTTCACCTGCCATCATGTCTATCGGCTCGCTTTCGGGTTAAACTTTCCGCGACTGCGCAACTGGGTTATAGGTTGCCAGGTTGAGGTGACAAACGGGTTGAAATTGTAAATGGTCTGTGGATTGTGTGAATATAATGCATTTAATACAATCTGGCAACTGGTCAACATTAGACAAACATATTGGTCCGATTATTCATAAAGGAGTTTGGGCCATGCAAATTACGGGAGTTTCCCGGGAGAAATAACAAACCGGGAGGGGTCCGGGAGATAGGGCTAAAAAACGGGAGAAACCCGGGAAAAACGGGAGTGTTGACAGGTATGATTTAATGTTTTAAGATTGTTCTGCTGCATGTCCAAACACTGCAAAAATATATTACCAATAAATTTCAGTAGTCAAACTCCTGACAATATGAGATGTGGAAAATTAGTTATCTAGGAGCTTTATACAGCAGTTGCCATTAAAAACAAGTATATCCCTCACAAGCTTTCATACCTGTCATGGCGCCACCTTGAACAAGTATGCCGCCATGCGCCATCTTTAGAATTTTGTGTTCAAACTTCCGTTTTTGCACTGCATATTTCTATGGCATTGCTGTCGAAGGGTAATTAGCTAGTTAAGTGGATTTACTTGTTGTAGAGTTAACGAAAGTTATCATGAGCATTGTAATGTTTGAAGCTGATGCCTTAACAAATGTAAGTAGACCGGGCAGATTTTAAAACAAGCTTTGGTAACACTTTATTTGATAGTGTCCATGTTACATGTTACATGTACTTACTTACCGTAGTAATAACAGTTAATCATGCATAATTACATCCCACTAACCCTCAACCAAATCATAATCCTACACAAACCCTATAAGTACATGTTGGAAATTAATCTTACACAGTACTTAAATATATAATTACACTGTAACAATGACACCTTAAAATAAAGTGTAACCCAAGCTTTTCATTCATAAATCCGTAAAATCTTACCTTCATGGCATGCTGTGGAAATATAAACCGGAAGAACACAACAAAGGTCAGAGAAGAGATGTTGCTGCAAGAGGGAGGGGAAGTTATTTTGATCAAAGATAGGGGACATGAATTAAAAAAAAAACATGATGTGAATGGATAAATAATTTATAATAAAAATGTAAATATTCCATTAAAAAAAGCTAGAATTGTCCATTTTGATTTAATGGTGACTTTAACAAGGTGGTCAAGAAGACCCCGTATTCACAACCCTCTTTTTCCCATAGACAGTAAAAGCTTTTTCCCCACTAACCAAATTTTTGCATACTGGTCAATGGGGAAAGAGATAAGAAAGTAGGTTAGACAAGGTACTTTTCACACTGGTTGAATGCGTACAAAGAATGCATTGTAAGTGTTTTCACTGAACTGTTGGGCTTTAGTGTGTAGGCGAGACAGTACAGACACACGAGAGAAAGAGATTCCAATGAAATAACCCTGTAAGCTTATTTTCATTTGTGTTATTCCCCTTATTGTTTGCATCCACACTTGAAACTAATCTGATGCATGAAATTGTTGTGAAACTCTAGGACCCCACCATTATTGTGACACTTATAAAAAAAAAAGATCAACGCTCTGTGGTCATGTTTCTGTTCCTCTCAGTTGTTCCCCTCAACCGTGAGAAAGAGTGTTTTTTTTTGTGTGTGTGTTTGATCACACTGTGGATTGGTGGTGTTTATCAGTGGAATTCGTGACAGATGACAACACCACTCTGTTTTATGGGATGAGGTCATGTGTCTGTTGTGATTAGTCATTCTCAGCTAGCACTTTAATTCATTTGGCCTTCCTGCAAGTCCTATGTTAGCATTTTTTGGGAATTGGCTTGGAGCGCCCTTCACCTTGACTTATAGGGGCCGTTTAAACGACACACCGCTTTCAACTAAACTTTCATTTGTGTTTGTTCATTTTGTGACAACTGTGTTTTTGGCGCCTGAAAGCGCAAACATTTGAAAACGGGTTTCAAAGTGCAAGTTTTTGAAAACGACACCGTTATCCACTCTGTGTAAACTACAAAAACGGCAATTTGTGAAAATGTCATGCGCATGTGTATTACGTGTTCAGTCTATAGGCGGGTAGTGTTTCTTTACAAAGTGACATCGCCAACTACTGGCCTGGCATCCATAATACAGCATTTTTAGTCATTTTCGCAGATCCGTGTGAACGGGGATCGTTTTGACAAAGTTGTCGTCCATCCATATGCAAAAAACGGAAAGGAAAAACCTTTCTGTTTTTAGTACATCAGTCAGTGTCGTGTAAACGTACCCTTAATGTGGGAAAAACTCCTCTAATTTGGCTTTGTGGTGTTCCCTCCAGCAGACATGTTTGCATTAGGCCTACACATTTAAAAATAAAGGTTCTTTATTGGCATCTGTGGTTCCATGAAGAACCTCCATGGAACAAAACATTGTACAAAAGGTGCTTTACAGTGGAAAAAGGTTCTTCAGATTATTAAAATGTTCTTCACATTAAGAAACAAGTTCTTTTAAGAACTGTTCACTGAAAGGTTCTTTGGGAACCCCAAAGAGTTTTTCACTATATGGTTCTTCACTGGTATCGTTGTGAAAACCGTTATATTTAGTGTAGCATAACAAAACTGCTAGATGATTTGAATCATTGAAGGAATAGTTCAACCGAAATGTAAAGACACTGTGCCTAACTTCCCCTTTTATGTTCCATGGAAGAACATCATACAGTTTTCTAACCTTGATGAAGTTAAGTAAATGATGACACAGTTGATTTTTTGGATACTTAAAAAAAATGGCAATGTATTTCCTGGTCCTTTAATTAGATGCTAAAACTACCAAATCCAAATAAGCCATGTTTTTTGTCTGTTAAAACTCATCAATGTCATATTTTACTGCACTCTTAAAAATAAAGGCAATGCCATAAAATAATCATTTTGGGTTCCTCAAAGAACAGTGAAGAGTTCTTAAAAAAACTAAAATTTTTAGAACATTGGAATAATCTAAAGAACATCTTTCCACTATAAAGAACTGGATGTTAAAGGTCCTTTGTGGAACCACAAATGCCAATAAAGACTTTTATTTTTAAGAGTGTGCTCAGCATGGACCTGGATACTTTCCTTGTAGTGTCTTGCTGCAAAGTGGAAGACGTGATGTTGTTACTCCGAGAACAGCTGCTGTGCTTTTCAATTTACATTGCCCACTATGTATTATTAAAAAGCAGCTGACTCATGCTTTGGCTCTCTTATCTGTCTTTTTTTTTTTTTGTCTGGCCGCTATGATAAAGGGTCCTATCATGGACCTGATGAGTGTGAGAGACAGTGACATTTTTTTCAGCCTGCATGGCTCTGCATATCTTATTTAATGAAAATGAAACGTGTGCTGTGAATATTAAAGCGTAAGTCTCTTTCAGTGCATACACACCCTTCCATTGAAAGAGGGTCTCTTATTTACATCACACATTCAGTGTATAAGGTTACTGGTCAGCAGACTGAACAGGGAAGACAGTCTCAGCTTTGGCAGAAGACATGTATAATCCTTCTTTACTTTGAAAGGGGTTTAGACTGTTTTTAATCAGTCAGTTACAGAAAACCCAAAGAAGACATGATTGCTTGAATCTGAAATGGTTAGAAATAGTTTTAGTACTGTAGTGTAAAACTGTGCAGCCTTGTATGAACATCAATGTACATCAATTTTGCACTGTGAAGCTTTTCATTAGACCATTTGAGACGTGTGATGTGTTATTGATGATTGATGTGATTTGTGGAGAGAAAATTAGTGTTTTGTTTAGATATAAACATTGACTTTTGTCCCGTCATTCTAGAAACTTGGTTTATGCACAGGATACTGAAATCCCAATGAAAACAAAATGTATAGCACCGTTGGCAAATTTTAGACATGGATGCATTTAATATATTTTTTGTTCTTCTAGGAAATTAGACGGAAAATATTGATGTCTCATTTTGTTTGCAATTCAATTTGCAATTTCTTTTTTCTTTTTCAG
The DNA here is from genome assembly GCF_029890125.1 of Rhinichthys klamathensis goyatoka. Taxonomy (NCBI): domain Eukaryota; kingdom Metazoa; phylum Chordata; class Actinopteri; order Cypriniformes; family Leuciscidae; genus Rhinichthys; species Rhinichthys klamathensis. Next base: position 69,527 of record NW_026607275.1, on the reverse strand, counting down.
ATTTTTCATTTGAATAGCTGGTTTGCTGTACAACTTGGCCAAAAATGTTTGATTATAAATCAATATTGACTAAATAATGATAATAATAAAACATAATTATTACTAAAACAAATATCACACCATAAAATAAAAATTATTTATAATATTATATTTCACTGTAATTTTTTTTTACGTATTTAAGAAAAAATATTATTATTATTATTAATTTTATTTTACATTATAACTGCAAAATTACAATTCTAATGTATATGGCTGTCTTAATTTCTTCATTTTCAAACCATCAAGCTTTTATGTTGGTGGAAAACTGCAAGAAGCCCTTAAAGTTTGTCTTTTGCTGACAATAGCCAGTTGAAATTAAATTCAGATTAATCCAAATTGCTAATTTGGTTTTATTTGGATTAATGGTGCAGTCCTGTGTTCAAATTCCTGTTAAATCGGAAATAGGATGGTCAAACATGCTGGAACTACCGGCATCAGTCTGTAAAAAAAGTTGAAAGTCCTGCCATATGTTTATTCCACCCATTAATTGCTGAATTCACTAATTAGTTCTATCTCCTGGTTGAAAAACTGCAAATTAGCAAATCCAGGTGATTGGAACAAAATACTGAGGAGGACTTTTACTTTCTGAACCTGGACTTTACACCTCTGCCGGTAGAGTACCAGGTATATTCGATACCTGCTGATAGATGCTTTTATCAAACTCTCTCGTTCGTGTTTTTTGAGCGCTCTCTGAGTGTCAAAGGTTTCTATTTACTGCATGTTTTTACATGCGTTGAGCTTTGTAGCCAATCACAATCATATCCATTGAGCATGTGAATGCAATAACAGAGGTTAGAGGTGCCTATCAGAGGTGCTAGTAAGTTGTTCAGAATCTGAAAACACCTCTGAACCTTTGTTTTGTTTAATCCTTTCATTATAACCAACATTGTGTAAATACTATGTAAATAAAAGATTCATTTTACATTTAAAATAGCTTTTTTATTATAACGTCAGTTTTTAAGTTTTTGCGAGATTGCAGAATTCAGTGAGCTTGCGCTTCAGAGATTGGCAGCCTTTGTGATTATTACTTCTCTTTCTTACTGTTCATTACCCACTTCCAAAAATGGTAAAGAGAGCCATGACATTTTACTGGTAATTGTACCGACTAGTGATATTTTGGTACCGTGATGATCTTAATAGGAAATATCTCAACAAATATTACATATGCAAGCATTGTATCATGTTCATTTTGTATACTTTACATTCAGCCTGGTATCAAATGCTTATTAATGATTGTGATAAGCTTGTTTGTATGCTCTAGAGCCTTTTGTCTCTTTGTGTCTCAAAAGACACTCACGTAGACAAGCCCCTCTATTCATTAGCAGTGCACTGACTGCCCTGTAAGACAACACCACTGAAACCTACATGATGCCACTCTGTCTCATGCTGTGTGAGTGTTTGTGAATAGATTCACTCCCTATTTCTTATTATAACAGTGCACTCGCCACATTAACAGGCAGTACGCCCTTGTTTGTGTGCAAATATTTGCCACACTATTGAACACAAATTTAAGTTCAGCCCGCAGCTCTTTGTCCCTTTCATAATGGGAATCACAGGCCTCAAACATCATTATTTATTAATGGCGCACACTTTTATTTTGGAGGAAGGAAGGTGTTTTTTGAGTATTCACCTCCTTAGTGTTGCTAAGTATACAGGATGAGTTTAGAGCAGGTCAGAGCGTTTATCTGAGGTCCTTCTAAGGACAAAACCTGAAATGTTTAGTTTCAAATGGAAGTTTAGTAGACCAACTAGTTTTCATTTGTAAATTTTAAAGCTATTTTGGAGAACTCAAGCTCCAAAAAGAACCATTAAAGTCTGATGACTTTTGCGCTATATTCCAAGCCATGCAATTTATGCCATTTTAATCGCTAAAAATCTTACCCTTCACCATAGTTCTCAAATCTCATTCATGTTTATGTATATTCCAATATGAGAACAAATTGACCGGTTTTGCCATCGTTGAGCTCAAACCTGTCCTGGAACATCTTCATCCTGACCTCATAACAGGTTAATTCTAGCTTTAATGAGAAGAACAAAGTAACTAACCTTTCTATTCAAAACAAGGCCAGCTCTTAGACTCATTATACTTTTTAGTTAAGAATTTCTGTGTTCATTCAAGGGTATAAACTCTGACATTACTGCGTGTCTCAACAGGTATATAGGCTAACATAGAGTTCACAAGAACTCCATGACCACTTCTGCTTGCTGCAAATAGCAAATGTACTAAGTCACAGTAAGAATATGCAGTTGTTTACAATTCACTTTCACTGTATCACTGTATTTTTATTTTTTTAGATAAAAGGAATGTACAAATTCATTTTATGGTAATCAACATTATGCCACAAATGCTGTCGATTGTACGGAGCCCCGTGCATGACATGCAGTAAAAAATATGTATAATCGTGGCCATAAATTAACAAATCGTTTTACTAATTTGTACCCTTGTTTAGTTAAATCAAAACGAGGGACCGAATTAATACAATGTGACCACCATTTACTAAATCGAGGGAATGAATTATTATATTTTGTGTGCATAATTTAGTAAAACGAGGGAATAAATACAAGTTCTTAATTTGTGGCCACGATATATATGATTTTGTCCACCACATATCAAGTGCAGGGCTCCGTACGATTGAGCTTAACTTGCACAGAACCTGGAGTATTTTCCTTTGCATCAAGTGTGTGAAGAATAAAAGCTTGTTTGTCACTATAGATGTTTCTTGTTAATGTTTAACCTCGAGGTTTGTTAGACCTTTCAGTGTTTGTTATAGTGAGATATCTATATTGGCACTTTAGTTGTCTCTCTGATGCCAACGGCACCCATATTGGCACCTCTTACCTTGCTTTTTCCTGTTTTCGCCTTCCATCGGTTCTACCATGCCAGCTGCCCTCGATGGGGCTCTTTTCTTTTGGTCACAGCATCACGTGCCTAGAGAAATGCGTTCTCTCATTCTCTTTGTGTCTCTTCCCGTTTCTTTCTCTTTCACTACAGGCTGTCAGAGGAAGGGTGAAGAAGATGTCTATTTCTGGGATTTAGATAAGACAGATTTGTCCACACTGTCTTGCTGAATGAGGGATGCAGCTGTAGCGTTTGAAACGAAGCTGAGGACGAGACAAATTTACTCTCTTTTATGTTTGCGACTAATGGCGCTCTCAACTCCTTTAATGACTGTTTTTAAGTGTACGCTTTCAGCTCATTCTCAAGCAATAATGAGTAATGTAGGACACACGCACGGTACATCTGGCCTCGCTGAAAATATCTGGTGAAATTTTAGAGCGCTTAGATTGTCTTATTAGTCTCAAAGGGAACCAACAAAGCCTTCTGTTTCATAACGGGAATATTTCAAGAAACTGATCGCATGTGAGAACAAAAGCCTACAGATCTCTCACTGTCCCTTTTTCTGTCTTAGTTCCTTCTATTCCTTAGTTCCTTATATTTTTATTTCAAAATTTACATTCAGTCTCCAGCATACATATTCTTTTAAAGGGACCGTTCACCCAGAAATGAAAATTGTCATAATTTACTCACCCTCAAAACCTGTATGACTTTATTTTTTTTCTGTGGAACACAAAGATATTTTAAAGAATGGTTTGATTGTTTTTGTCTAAATAATGAAAGTCACTGGGGTCCAAATAAACTTTGTAGCCCATTGATTTTCATTGTACAAAATATCTTCTTTTGTATTCCATGGAAGAAAGGAAGTCATAGATATCCCTTTAATGTATATTATGTCTCGGTAGTGCTCCAGGACAAAGGTAAAAAAAGGTTTCCACATCCTTTTACACTAAAACCTCTCGGAAATTTCATGCTTAGCCCTAATGACCTTTCTTTGTTCTCTTTTGTTTGTCTGAATGGTCCTCAACTCGGCTAACTGTAAGTAGAAAGTGGCCACACTTGACACATTCTGATTCACAGTGGAATAATAACCTTGCGTGGAGGCTAGAATGTAACACATTCCTCACAAACAGTGCTAAGAATCTCAAATATTCTTGAACAGCACTCAAAAGTCCAGTCAGAGCCCTCATTTACTTGGGAATCAAATGCCTTTGTGGTAGACTTTAGAATTTTCTCTGTGATTTGTTTGTTTACAAGTGTGTGTATTGGATTGAGAGTGTTTTATTGATGCAGAGATGAGGTTAGCCTTCACCTGGCAGCAGGTTTATGGCCGTTACCGGGGATATCTTATCGGAATGTGGTTGCTAGGCCACCGGCGTTCAGAACTACTGGTCCCATGAGACATATGGAGTTTCCCAGCCCAGATGTCCTTTGTGATCAGGTGCCCTCTCTCATTCACACTATTTCAGAGGACAAAGACGCCTTTACCTTCCTAACAGAGTGAGCTGGATTGATTGTAGCGGCGCTTGAGAGGCCCATGGTCTTGAGAGGACAGCACATGTTTTAGTGCAGTTTAATTATTCAAGTTAATGTTTAGATCAAGTGAGTTTAGTTTAAGGTCCTGTGGAAAAGTCGAGTTCAAAGTGTATTATTTGTATGTTAATTTTTAATAGTAAGTCAAGTAAATCTTTCTTTTAACTCAGTAAATATCATAAATGTCTATAGCTGCAAGTATAGACTTCCATTTTTGGAAGCAATCAATATTAAATTGCATCAATATTAAAATTTTGGCTGATTCCAATAAGTTGATTACTATTTCAACAAATAGCCGATAGCTATTAAAATTTTAGCTATACTGTTTTGTGTAAATAAAGTAAGGAATAATTGATGACGGGCCATTGAATTATTCGAAAATAATGTACACCCAAGATGGTAATGCGGGCACGAGGCGAAGCGGATGGGGTTTATTTTCTAATAATTCAACCTGAGTCAATTATTCTCCTTATACTACGTCACCATGTTATATTTCAAGAAATTTGACAGGTTTTTGTCCTTAAATCGCTCTTGTGTGTCTAATTTTTTACTCCTTTTATCCCACACCTCCTTTCCTAATTCCAAAACATTTAGGGCAGTAACAAAGGCTTGAGCCATTGATGGCAGAATAATGCAGTTATTAGAGAGAGAGAGAGAAAGAGAGATTAAGCATGTATGAATTACCTGAGTCTGTGTGTCTCTCAACAGTGTTCAGCAGCAACATCTCTACTAATAGCGAAACTGTAAGTTTATCTGCTTCAAGAACAGCGACGTTATTACCTCGCTAGAGAGAAATGTCATGTAGCTTTGAAGTTGCTAAACTATTTTACTGATAAAATTGTCAGATCAGCGCTGACAACACATTTATGTGCGAGTGTGTTTTCGTACTGTATGTGTGCGCACGTTTGAGTGGGAGAGAGATCGGGGGAAAGAGAGTATGTGCTTTCCGTACATAGTAAAAATTTAAATTTGTGGCAAAAAAAACATGGAAATAATTTTTTGTTTTTATCCTATTGTCTACTATATTTATTAGCTTGGTCAGTGTCGTTGTAGGTTTTGGTTATTTTGCTATTGTAGTCTGTAAGGAGGACCTTTGAAATAACTAATAATCATTTGGGGAGGTGATATGGAACTGTATGCGGTCTTCTGCCTGAAACTACTTTAGTCGTGCGTTTCTCTGAAAATAATTGCACACCTTAGAATGTTCATCAACCAATCAGATTCAAGAATTCAACAGGCCTGTAGTATAATCACAAATAAAAAACTGAAATCAATCATTTTAGTTGCTATAGGTGAATTTTGGCAACATGCTATTATAACTTACAATATGAAAAATAGATATTAAAATATTAATGTTTTTAAAGATTAACTTCAAGTTAATATTAGATGATGGAAAATGTAATCTATGAAATGAAAATGCACAATTAAATATCCAATACTGACCGATGCATAGTTATCTGAAACACCCATCTCAACTCACCATGTGCTCCAAAACACTGTCATTAATTAAATCAGGGAGTTAAGGAATGCCACCAGTCCTCCCAGCCCTGAGGATATTGTAAAGTAAAGAGAGGGCTTCACCGATTCATCTGTGTCATTGAGAATTTAATTACAGATCTTCTATCACCCGGAAAGGCTATTTTCTCCTTCTCTAAATGCAGGAGTACACTCAGGGTTTTCATTATATAATGAGTACTTAAATATGCCTTCATTACAAGGCTTCTTAAAAAAATATAAAGGTGGCTTGTGGTGAACAATTAATCCGTGCAAGTTAATACACAGAATACATTCAAACCTGAAAATTTGCTTCCGTTCTGGAATGGCGTTCCTTCTCTGATGACATCATTTTGACGGCTTGGGTTAAATATCCTTAACTATTTCTCAACCGTGAAGTTTCAATACTTCAATACTTCACAACACTTAAGTAAAGTCTGTTGCAACTTCCGGTTCACTGGCCTTTTAGAGCACTTCAGGATCAAATACAGGAGAAATATATCTGAAATTCTGTTTTCTGCTTTTTGTAAAATTCTGCTAAAACATCTATTTTCCATTACATTCAGGAATGTATAATGTTGCAACATATCACAGACATTTAATGGTTGATATTTCAATGCATATCACAGAAATGGCTTGACACAATAGGCCTGTTTTTCTCTGTATTCATTGTAGTTCATTAGAAGCTCAAGGAAGGAGTGCACTTCCTCTCTCTGTATGTCTACTTGAACAGGCCGTCGTGACCTAGACGAATGTTTCAGTAATTCACGCAAGATCAGATTCCAGACAGCATTTACTATCCGATTGAAAATCTTTCTGATTTTTTTAAATGAGAAACTGTGTAAATACCATGAAATTGTATATGGTAATCATTCTGTACCATGGTATACATTTTCAAAGTTTGGTACTATGGTATTACCATAGTATCTGATGCCATCATTGTACCATGGTACTGCCACAGTGTTGTAAGGAAACTGTTTGCTGCTGCTTTGCATCATAGTTGTTGCATTCTGTTCCATATTGAAATATATATATATTTTTTTTTTTAAATGTGTTGATATCATTATTGACAATATAGTTTAAATTGTATACATAATATATATGTTTATATATTATATAAGAAGATATTAATGCAATCAAAATATGAGGGAAATATTTTATATTTTAAATATAAGGGAAGAACAAAACACTACACTTGTTTATTTGTATTTGGTATTAGGTACTTGTTGTCGACAAAAAAATACATAGAAAAGCAAAAAGCTCACAGAAAAAGCATGTAATAGACTACAACATATTAGTTATTAATATTGCATTTGTTCTGCATGTGTTCATAATTTCTTTGTATGACAGCCTGGCCAAAAATTATGTCCGCACAACTTGACAAGTTTCATTGTGTTATCACAAATAAAACAATTGACTCCAAGCACACCTACAATGTGTACCTTGAAATGCAATGTAAGTCGCTTTAGATAAAAGCGTATGCATAATGGATAAATGTAAATGTAACATTCTTGTTCTGTGTGGCATAACCTGTAGCATAACATAAGAATTATCTCTTAAGAATTATCCCTTGGATGCAGCGTTTTGAGTGATTATGATGCAAAATAGTCGCCACAAGCTTTAACCGTAATCCTAATGATGCGATCCCACAGCAAGTAAACAAAAGCATGATAAATAATTTCTTTCTCAATATTGTACGATAAATTAATCTACCAACAGCTCATATTTCAGTTCTGTTTGGGATGTTCTCTGAAAAACAGTTTTTTACTTTAACAAAACTTGCATTAATCTGCATGTTCCCTATCAAAGCAGATGTGTTGTTACCATTCCTGGTGTAAATCTCCCTCTGAATGCGCGGCCGGCTCTCTGTGATTTCTAGCTCGCTCATAAATTCTCATGTTTATGTCAAATTTTCATCTATGTGGTATGCAACAAATTCATTTTCTTGTTAGGAAAGGCTATTTCATGAACACTCACTGCTGATGCATCATTCTGCAATGTCTTTCCGGTCTGACATTTGCGTTGTCTGGCCAAATGGTATGTTAAGTAATTTTCTTAAGCTTGGCGGCGGCTGAGCATTTACTTATGAGGGCTCGTGGGTGAGAGACTTAACTAAATATCTTGGTCATTGAATGAGCAGCAGATGTTGTGACTTTGAGGTGTCAAAGGCTATGACTATTTTCACACTCAATATCTAGGTCTGAACCAAAATCTGAGAGACATCTTCAAGTGTAGCCTTCCTTTCTCTTTCACATTGACATGGTTTCATGTGTGCCAGACTTCCCAGGATTGCAGACATCTTTAGTCTTTATCTTTTCTTCTTTGTGCTTGACACAGCCTCATTCAACATGTGGTGATGCTTCATTGAAAGTAAATTAGTAGAAAAGAAAGTAAGTAAACATCCTTTTCTGTGAATGCCAATTCACTGACTTTTTCTGTGCCGACTGAGAAACTGCTTTTGTTTTGTTGAGGTAAATAAAGCTTGAGGGAGATGTATGACACGTGGTTGAGCAGAGGATCATGGGACAGGATGGGCCTGCGCTGTAATTGCTGGGAATGTTTGAGGAGAGTGAGATGAGGTAGCGTGTGAGTAGAATGAGTAGAAAAAGGGCTGAATGGTCACAGCATGTTGCGTAATACGCTTGGATAAGCTCCTTATTCATAAACTAGATAGATAGATATATAGACTAACTGAAAGATGGATGGATGGATTGATAGATAGATGGATGTAAAATCTTTGATAGTGTAATACAGCCCATTGCACTGTATGGAAGTGAGGTTTGGGATCCATTCAGTGATCAGAGCTACACTAGATGGGACAGACATCCAACAGAAGCCCTACACACAGAATTCTGCAAAATTATTTTAAAACTACAAAGGAAAACACCCAAAAATGCATGTTGGGTAGAATTAGGCAGATTCCCATTGATTGTTAATATGCAAAAAAAAATGCCTCACATTCTGGATGCATGTAAAAAATGCATTTTAAAGCATTACATACAAACCCAAGAACTGAACCCTGAAAAAAGTCCCCTCAGTCAGCTGGTTCTTAGACTTACTAACCTGACTAACTCTGCTAACACTAACCAGTCTCAGACCAGCACTGCTTTTCACCCAAACATAAAAAAACCCAAATGATCAAACAGTCTAAAAATACATATTTGGAACATTGGGATCAGAAAACTAAAACACAAAGTAAATTACAATTCCATTGAACTCTGAAATCAAATTATGAATTAGAAGAATATTTCAGCATGTGAGAGACACACAGACGGATCCTGTAAGTACAGGCTCTGTGAACACAGTCTAGCCATCGAGACCGGCAGACACAGAAAGAGGCGAGCTGGTTACCCCGAGAGCAAAGGGTGTGAGTTCACTGTAGGACAGGAGAGATCGAGACAGACGCACTTCCTCCTTCACTGTCAAAAATACATTTCAATCAGAGACCTCTACATAAACAAATTTACTAACTTAATAAAGAACTTTACAGCCACGACTGAATAATACATATAAAGATAATATTAGGAGAGGGACAGACGGCAGCACTGGCTGCCAGATATGTGTGGATGTGCCATAGCCTGAGAGACAGCAGGTGAATGTGTATGTAATGTGTTTTGTGTCTGACCTCAGTATGTTTCCCAACTGTCCACCCCAATGACCCTCAGTAGTGTGTGTGTGTGTGTGTGTGTGTGTGTGTGTGTGTGTGTGTGTGTGTGTGTGTGTGTGTGTGTGTGTGTGTGTGTGTGTGTGTGTGTGTGTGTGTGTTAAAAACACTGTGGTATTAAATGTTCACACATATTCTAATTTGTTACCCTGTTAAATTGTACAATTCATTTAATTTGTACATTTAAATTAAAGTTATGTTATAATATTTTATTATTTTGATATCTTTATTATTATTATGTATTCCAAGCTTTGGCATTATTGTATTATGTACAGTCATGCCAATAAAGCAATTTTGAATTTGAATTTGAATTTAGATAGACTAATGAACGATAGATAGATAGATAGATAGATAGATAGATAGATAGATAGATAGATAGATAGATAGATAGATAGATAGATAGATAGATAGATAGATAGATAGATAGTTGTATAGATAGATAGATAGAAAAACATAGATAGACAGACAGACAGTCTAATTAAGGATAGATAGACAGACAGACATACAGACTAATTGAACGATAGATTTCATTTCTCATTTTTGTTTAATTTCGTTTGAAATATAACTAAAACTAAATAAATTAAAAACTGAAATGTAATGTGAGAAAGCAAAAGCCAATAAAAAAACAACAACTAAAACTTTAACTTAAATTAAACTGAGAACAGAAAATATAAAAATAAAATATTTTTCAAAATATCAATAGTATATCAACGATACTAAAATAACACTTCTGTATCCATTAAATCAGGAAATATATAAAAATGTTTAATTTTAAATATAATTTGTTTAAATATGTTTAAAAATAGAAATATATTTGAAAGAATGCAAATATTTACATATTACGTCCATAAAGCAATCCTGTGGGATTCTTGTTTTGGATGAGTCTCTTTATAAATATATTGTCTGCAAACCACACGGCTCTCACTTTCATTCCTTACTATGCAGCAGAAGCTCTGACCAATGATGTAAATAGCAGATGTATTATATGTAGTCTCTTGTGCTGTGTGATCTGTGGTGCCAGTGGATTAAATGCTGGAATAAGCTCATAAAAAGAGTCGTGATGGGGTCATGATCGAGGTGAGAGGGAAGAGGGAAAGCAAGAGCGTCTAATTGCTCCTGAAGTTTTAATGAGGACATGGGAGTTGAGTTACCCCGAGCATCAAGGATGATGGAGTTCCTTAGTCGACGATGAAATGTAAAGTGAGACTGCAGCCTCACTATTCAGTTTGTTGTATCTGCAAATGATTTAATGTTACTTTTTAGTTCAATTCAATTGAAGTTTAATTGTATAGTGGTTTTCACAATACATATTGTTTCAAAGCAGTTCACAGAAAATTCATGTTTAAATGTTGCAATGAGTAATTATTCTGTTGTCAGTCAGAAATGAATGTCAAATTAATGTCCATAGGGCTGTAATGTATAAGATAATACAAGTTATGTGGTTAGTAAACATTGTGTATTTAGTTAAGCTGACATAATGAACATATATTCTGTCATACATCCTCATGTTGTTCAAAACCGCTGATTTTCTTTATTCTTCTCCTAGTGTGTTGCACTTCTACCATGGTTTAGATGGGAAGAAGGCAGAAAGTTTCATTCATCTGTGTTCAACTTTGTGTCATTGTGAGACGCATAATGTTTTCTATAAAGTCATCCATTGTGTTGTGCGGTGGTGATGTAGTCAGTGGCACACATTCTCTGGTGAAATAAATCAGTTCATTGCTTCCAGCTGTTGGTTGAAACCAAACAATTACGGAGTCTGATCTCAAACAGACATTTGAAGGGTTATATTATATCTTCTGTTGACTGCATTACAACCGTCATAGTCACATGATGCTGTCTTCTGTTTGAATGAAACCCTTTTATTGGGATTTTCTTCTCTCAATCAGTTCTATTGATCTCATTAATGGCACTCTTGGCCATTTTATACCGACATTGTGTCTGCTGTGATGCAGTCCTCATTTGTGTTTTGGCCTAGGGATCAAGGACTTCTGTGTGGATTGTCAAGAGGAAAAACCTGACCTTAGTCAAACACACTGTAGCTCTTTTGTGTATCTCCACTCCAGCTGAACTGTATCCAGCTCAACAGTAAACAAGGAAATATCAGTCTCTCCCCAAACCCAGCTGTCAGTTTTTATGCCAGTGAAGGCGGCCCTTCATGCGTGCTGACTCATTGTTGCATTTCTGTGGTGTCAAAGGGTCAAATTGTCTCTGACGAGTCTCAGAATTCATCACTGATTGGTAGGGGTGGGTGATCTGATATACTGGTAGACATGATCGGTAGAAATTTGTCAACCGGTGGATATTTTGGACTATCGCTCAACTGTGCTATGCAGTCATGAAAACGTATCATTTGCATGCGTTTTTAAGTATTGCGGTATAAAAACGAGTGATTTTAAGCCATTAAAGTGACAGCATACATGTCTTAAGTCTTAAAGTGACAGCATACATGCATATTCTGCTGTCATTATTAACGTTAATCGAACAACAAAAAAGAGAAAATCTCTCACTGCTGTTGACTGAATCACTTTTGTAATTTATGTATATTTAATTTACACAGTGAAGATGTGCAGTATTTTCTTTTTGTACATTTGATTACTTTATACAATTTATGTAGTATTTCTTATTTCTCGTGCTTGAAGTTTTTCAGGTAGGTCTATTTCATTTTGTCTTTATTCTATGTAGTTTATTTTCCTGTATGCTTGTGATTAGTTTCTTTGTTCCTTCTTTATCACAGTATACTTGTCTTCAGTAAGCTTGAGAGGTTTTTTTTTCCTTAGGAATTAGGTTTTTTTTTGTGATATTGAAAATGGTGTCAATAATTATGACATTTCAATGGTATCAAACATTTTGATATCTAAAAACCTTATTTGAAGCAAAAATAACTATATTGTGATATTTATCGTTATCGTGAAATAAAATTACTCATATGATATAAGATTTTGTTCATATCGCCCACCACTACTGATTGGATACAAAGCTGCCAGTTACTAAAGACTTTTATTTTATTTAATACAGAACACTCAAAAGTTTTTACATTTCTGGAAAAAAGTTAAATATTCGTTTTATACTGAAATGTAATCAGTGTTTTAAGTTAAAGTCACCATGAAATCAAAATGGACAATTCTAGATTTTTTTTTATGGAATATTGCAGTATTTATTATAAATGATTTATCTGTGCACATCATTATTTTTTAACAGTCATGTGCATCGTAAACTTTCATCAAAATAACGTCCCCTCCCTTTTGCAGTGACATCTCTTCTCCTCTTGATGACATGGCGCAAGGACGGGACAACCTGTCACTCACATGACATCACAGCAATATCAAACCACAAAGATCCAACAATCGAATTAATACCGGATGGACAAAATCTAGTCCCGCCCTACTTTTCTTTTCATTTTTGAGAAGCCATTTGGATGTGTGCATATATATCGATTTTCTTCCCAAACTAGGGAAGAAAATACATTCGCAACTTTCATGAGACTTTCATGCCAACTTTAAATTAAGGAAGCAACAATTAAACAGCTGTCTTGTAGTACTGTATAAGCTTTTAGATGTTTCTTAAAGGAGGTTTTATGGTCCAAAACATTGCAGAGAATGGCTTTTAGAGCCAGTTACGCAATATCTAAAACTCTTAATTGTGTAATGTCACAAAGACCTCATAAATTCCTGTCCTAGGGAAGGGACACTCTCAAAGGACATGGGCGGCACTGGACAGTATCGTATTGCAAAGAGATAAACCTTTGTGTTAGATCTAATATTTTTGGGAGCATTCTCTTTGTTGGTTTCTATCAGGTTAGTGTTTAGAAAATAGTGTTTTGAAGAGGTTCACAAGTAGGTATGGAGTATTCTTAGATATAAACTCGCTGATAATCGGTGGGTGTGGAGTTTCTCACAGTCGTCTGATGACTGGCAGAAGTGTTGCTTACGCTGCATGTGTTAGGAAGCAGATTCAGCCCACGCTGTCTTCCCATGTGGAAGGGTTGCGTTAAACACAGGAGACGCTCTGAACGCCCACTGCGGTGCTTCTCTGACACATGCGCTGAACCATGTAAGCTGCCAAGAGGCCTGGACCAACTCCAGCGTGTCCCCCTGTAGACTCTGAGTCAGATCCCAGCACACAGTGAAATATTTAATCCAGAAATGCATTTTCTGTCAGCATTTACTCACCCTCATGTTTTCCCAAACTCGTATGACCTTTCCTCTGTAAAACACAACAAGGTAAAACATTTTTTTTTTAAATGTTTTGGCTGCTCTTTTCCATGCAGTGGCAGCTGATGCTTTTTTTTTTAGCTTCAAGCATCATAAGTACAAATAACATATCATAAACCTTCTTAAAGCTGCAGTCCGTAACTTTTTTAAGTTAAAAATAATCCAAAATAATTATATAAAAAAAAACTTATTCTGCCAGTGGTCAAAACTATCTGCTTGCCATAGCTAGATTCAAAACGGTTAGCTTGTAATAATGGGTTTCCGCGGGAAATTCGAGCATGTCTTTGCGTCATGACGTCACACCCGTACACATAAAGAAGGAGTTTCGGCTAGCCGGCTATACTGCGCGTGACGAGATGTTTAGATGTATAGGCTTTTCTCGCAGCACTTTACATAATTAAACTTATGGCATCCAGAAAGATCCAAACAACAATCATCAGTGTCAACTGGAGATTCAGCAGTTATAAAACCCAAAAGACTTCGTACTTCGGATTTAAGGTGGCTAGAGAAAGAGAAAGAAACTGGCTCATGCGAACACAAGGATTTAAACATCGGCAGGGCTTTTGAAAAGTGCGTGAACTCCGTGTTTTGAAGGGGTTCAAAACGGAAGAAGAGACGGCTTTTTTCTGCTGAACAAGTAAGACATTTCAATAGTTCAATCGTGTAACAGTACGTTTTCTTAATTCACACAGTTATGGAGTTTCCTTTGTTGTGCCTTTCTCGTTTTGCTATTATGGAGAATATGAATTCTGAACTGCAAAGGTAACCATAAAACACATTAAATTTAACATTAGTCACGCAATGCTGATGTGATGTTGTTAACATGAACAATTTGAGAACAAAGTAGGCTATAATTTGCACGGTTGCTGTAAATCGCGTTGATTAAATCTAACGAACCTTATCATGTCGAATGCTTTTTCCCCCTTAGTTGATCAGAACAAAAATGGATGTTACTTACTTGTTCAGAAGACATTTTCTTATGAAAATTCTTATGTTGGTCAAACTTTCAAAAAGTGAATCTGTGATTCTGTATGACAGCATCCACACAGCGCGGTGACTGACAGCACCACTCGCCTCAAAGCACTGTGTTCATCCGCGCTGTTTCATGCCGATTTACAACCCACGTAAAGATGATAATTCCGCGAATCACTGCAGTTACAGATTTCGAACAGAGAGATGGCGACAAAGAGGAAAAGCTACGGACTGCAGGTTTAAGTCATACAGTAGATTTAGCTGAGAAGAAGACTTGAAATTTGAGTCTCGCTTCTTGACATCCACTAATAAGATGAATGAAATTTAATGAAAGAATCGCTGTCTGATTCATGAAGAATCGTTCAGACAGGTTTTGCTAATCAGATCAACTGATTCATTGAAAAGATCCGATTCATAAGAAAGATTCATTCACAAACTCTAATGTTTGGAATGTTTTTTTCAGAGAATAACGGCTTAAATTTTGGTTTCTCACTCAACGCTATCATATGACAGTGAGCAAAAGTCATATGAGCTACTTTTGTTACACTTTTATAGTGCATTTACATCCTATCTGAAGCTTAAAATCTCCAGTGCCAATTCATGTAGTACATTCTTCTGGATTACCCCTTTCGTGTTTCAGAGAAGATATAGAGGTTCGGAAGAATTGTCATCTACTATGATCATAAAATAAGACAATGTGAAACCTTGTAAAATGTCAGTTCCTGAACCGTTGAATCTAATGGAAGACTGAATACATGACAGAGATGTTGTAATACAGCAAACATAAAACACACACACACACACACACACACACACACACATACATTCTCACTCTGACGCTGTTAGGCTTATTTCCATTTCATGAAAGCTTCATTTCCATCTTCCTCTTTTGTTCGTATGAAGCCATAATGAATCCAGCTGGCCTTACTATGTTGCTGTTTTCATTTTATTTTTTTCCATGTTTACTGTCAGCATGACCTTTTACACTTCCGAACAGAATTAAAGTGTCTTACATCCTGTGTTTCGTTGTTACTTCCTGTAATATTTGAGTGTTTCAGTCATGTCTGATACAGTAATGCTTGTCATGGAGTGAATCACTTAGTCTGGGTTTTACAGGGGTTCAAAAAAGTTAAAACATCTGGCAATGCAATGCAATCATATATTATATTATATTTTAATTTTCCTGTTTTTTATATTTCCTTATTTTATAATTTCATATATTATTTCTTTGTTTAAATATGTTAGCTAAAGGTTTTTCATTGTCATGGAACATCTGGAAATAAATGTAAAAATAAATAATATTTTCTAGGTCTAGAAAAATATATGTTAAAATAAATTTCTTTAATGAATATAATTTTTACATTTTATTTTCTAACATTTATTCTGCTAGAAATAAAATGTGCCAAAGTGATGTGTGATTTGTGAATGAATCATTCTTTCAAATCTGTACCTTCTGCTTTTTTTAGTATATAGTGGTAAAATATAGTCAGCAAGCATAAAGTTTCCTCATGCCAGCAAAAGTGCCCAGATGGCACACAGCAGATGGCACCAGTGCTTTAATGCCTATTTATTCGTTCTTGAATCATCTGATACTCAGAGGACCCTCTTTCCTTTGGATTTTGTCGTCTTATTTGTGCTAGAGATGGAAGGGGCACTCATACCAGTGTGCCAGCGAGGGCACCTGCCCGGTCCAGTGATATGCTGCCATCTGCCACCAGTGTTTTATGTCTGTGGTGAACTGATGCTGCTTTAGCCTGTGCCGGCCGCACACAAGCAGGCTTTAACATTCCCCAGCCGTGTGTTATGCCTGCCCTGATTTGAACCCCCTTCTGCCTCTGTCTGAAAATGCAAACTGACGGTTTTTGTCTGAGAAAATGATACCCGGTTTCATTCATGATGAGTGTAATGTGGCCTCTCTTTCCCTAAATGGTTAATCTGTCTGTATGGAGTGGCTCTTAGCACTTTGACTTGCATACTAAAAAGTACCCCCAGATTTTAAAACACCAATATGTTTTGCTAATTTATAAAATTGCTGCAAATTCATTGTTTATATGCTGTGTGTGTCTATTCCCTATGAAATCAAGATTTGTGGTTTTCAGTTCATGTTCATTAGCTTTGTGGTAAACTGTATGCTAATGTATATATAAACATTGGCAAAACTAGCTTTTAGCAGATATGAATTTCAAATTAATAATATTTGTCTTCTGGGGGAATTAACTAATATTGATGACTCCTCTTGTACTCAAGGGTGTATGCAAATATTTGTCCAATCGAATGTTAAATAGCCTCTCTAGTAATATAATCTCTCATCGGCTAGCAATAGCATACCTCAAATGGTTCACAGTTGTGATGTAAACTAAAAGCTATTGGCTGTTTAATAAAGCAAGGGATGAGCCCTTTAATGTGTTCTGCCCCAACTTCTTGTTTCAATTGGGAGGAAAACTTATATATTTCAATACTTTTGGGTTCTCTCACAAAACATTTAGATTTTCCCCCAAAAAACTGCATTCGCTTGCAAAAAAAAATTGTGGTCCCTCGCAAAACTTTTGCCTTCCCCCCGAGAAACGTTGCGTTTGCTTGCAAAATGATGTTTCCCCAAGACACTTGCATTCGCTTGCAAAACATTTGTCATAGAAATAATGAGGTGGGAAAAGAGCTACAGTTGTTCCAAAGGCGTAAATGTGGCATTGAGCCAACCCTACTAAGAAATGCCACTGACATCTGTTTTTTCCATCTCTCACACTCTTCTTTATCTCTATCAGTCTTGCTTTATCTTTTTCCACAGTGTTGCTGTATCGTCTTTTTTAATGCAAATGCGAAATTTGATGCTCCAAGACTGCAGGCTTGTGGAAAACCATGAGGGTTGTTTAAATGTTTTGAGAAGGTTTCTTACTGAGTTTTATGTTGTGATGATGAAGCTGTAATGATGGCGTTTGCTCTACCCTGCTGTTTCGATTCAATCCAATTGAGATTCCCTGGGCTTTACCCATTACATAATCAGATCAGCATGTGGTCACATGGCTTTGTCAGTTTGAATCTCTTGTCACTCAAATTCAGATTTGAGCGCTCTGTATATTTGTGAATTGCGTGACAGGGTCATGTAAGGTGTTTATGTTTGTCTGAGCATTCATTTTGACCTAAAAACTTGCCAAAGTCACACAAAATAAACATTAATCTCTACACCGTGTTACACAACAATTGCAAAAGCACCAACACTCCATCCATACAAATGCAAATTCTTTTGTCTGTATTTTGTCGCCTCGACCTCTTGGCTGATTTTAACCTGAAATTTGGTCTTTAAATTGTCTGACGTTGGTCTGTCTGGGTTTTGTACGTTCATTTGTCTTTATGTTTCTGGGTACACCGTAGGGATGGGACGAAATATCGTTTGACAAAATATCGCGATACAAAACGTGACGAAACGCATCGAGGTCGAAAAAAATGGATCGCGAAATAAAAGGCACTGCTGCATGATTTGCGTAGTCTATAAATAATTTAGTGTATTATATGTGTGTATGTATATGGGGCAGACATACAGTCTATGGTGGCAGGCTGGCAGCACCATCTGCTGATCAAGCAGGGTTAGGGCCTTGCAATGTCGCCCCCACCGACAACGCATAGTATTGCGTGCTTCGGCGCGTCGCGTATCAAAAACTAGGATGACACATTTGGCTACGCATCGACGCATAATGGCGGCCGAAGCGTAGCGATGTGTAGCCTTGCGCACGCGTATGCGTACCGATGCGTTGACTATGTAAGGGCCCTAAAACTAAATGAAAAAAAAACATTATATCCGGGGAACGGTGCGGTACGTCATCACGTCAAGACAGCGCATGTTGCAACAACAACACTGCAGTCTACAGCGAGCTAACAAATATTAGCATTGGCACCAACTGCCTTGCCCCCAAACAGCCGACCATGGAGTCAAATATACCGTAAAACTTCAAATAATAGCCCGGGCTTTTATTTTCCCAAATCGTCGCAAAACTGCACCGGCTTGTATTTGAGACATGCGTCTATATGAGACCGGCCTTTATAATGTAGTGTTGAGATGTTGTTCATTGAGTGTAGGCCTAGAGTCTCTAATCTCTAAAAATCTCCAAATGCTCCACGTGAAACTGCGGTCTTCCGACCTTTTACTATCGTGTCAATTGATTTTGATTAATATGCGCGAGGGAGAGAGAGCAAGACAGCGCTCGTTTTGTTTGAAGACGTGAGAGTGCGCGCGCGCGGCTGGGGCGCTCTCTCTCTCTCTCTGCTCGTTATGCGCCCTGTCAAGCACAGCAGTCAATTCTACATCACTCGCCGATCAAAAAAGGCTTTGGCGGGACACACATTTGCTTTGGCGGCCGCCAAAAAGCGGATGATCTGACGGGTTTTAGAAGGTTAAATACAACCCGAAACTAAAAAACAGACCCGGCCTCTATTTGAGACCGGCCTTTATTTACCCAAACCTGCAGCCACACCAGGCGTGTAAAAGAGACAGGCGTCTATTTGGGACTCGGCTATTATTTGAAGTTTTACGGTATGCTACATCAGTGCCCAGTGAGCGTGTCTTTTCCACAGCAGGAGACATTGTGTCTGCTCAAAGATCACTGATTACACCAGAACATGTTGATATGTTAGTTTTTTTTAAGAAGAACCAGTCCTGAGATAACTTAACCTAGGATTAGAGCAGCACTAAGGGAGTGTTCTTGTTTGTGTTTGGCCAGTTAGGCCTTGTGTTTCCCTGTGTGCAGCTGAAACAAAAATAAATAAGTTGTTGTTATACAGTAATATTTTTTTCTTTTTTTTCCTTTTTTGATATCGTATCGTGACGTATCGTATCGTGACCCTGGCATATCGAGGTGCATCGTATCGTGAGTTTAAGTGTATCGTCCCATCCCTAGTACACCGTGTTAAAGCCTGTGTGGAGAGCTTAGCATCAAGCAATTATAATGCAAATAAGGATGGCTGTTTCTCCTCGACACAGACAAAGGAGTGAATGAATCCTTCTGAGTGAACGTTTATTTCGTATGGAATGTCTGTTCCGTGGATCAGTATAAGTTAGACAGGTTGTTCAGTAAAAAAGGAAACCAATCGGCATTCCTATTCAACATTTCAACATTCCATTCATCTGTGTTGATCTAGCCATCAAGTACATTACACTAGATCTGTGGGAAAATCCAAAGCGATTTACGTCATTTACGTCCTTACGTCATTTCTATGTTTTAAATGGTTTAAAAGAAGTCTTTTTATGAGGGTGTGGAGGAAGTTTTGCCAACAGCAAACAACCTTATTAGAGGTTGAACAAGTGTAGCAAGGTGTGTCGGATATGAACTGGTTTTATGGTCTTCTTTCATAAATAATAGCCTACTTCCTTAACATGAAACTATTATTTGTATTTACTGTTTGATATTTTTTAGAAAAAAAAAACAATGAATAGAATACTCACGGAGATCATTTAAAATAAATGTGTGCATATATACTTATAAATAAATCTAAAACATAATATAGTAATAGTAAATACAATTCTGTTATCATTTACTCAGCCTTATGTTGTTCCAAAACCATAAGACTTTTGTTCATCATCGGAACACAAATGTAGATATTTTAATGAAATCTGAGAGCTTTCTGTCCCTCCATTGACACTCTATGCAACAACCATCTTGACGCAACAAGTTCATAAAGAGATCGTATAAGAAATCCATATGAATTGAACGGTTTAATCAATTTTCTGGAGAGACATGATCACTTTATACGATGAACAGATTTCATTTAGGCCTGTTATTCACATATAATAAACATTCATCAACCGCACTCATCAGTTGTAGTAAGCGGAAGCTCAAGCATGCTTGCTCAAGGCGCGAGAACCAATGAGGTTCATTCTCCTGTTATGCAGCGCGTTTGAGCTTCCGCAAGAACCAATGAGGTTTGTTCTCGTGCGTCAAGCAGGTTCGGTTTAGCTTCTGTTCGCTGATCAGTGCTTATGAGTTGAATTAAAGCCTAAATTTAGTCTGTTCATCAAATAAAGCGATTGAGTCTCTGTCATGACAATAGCAAAGTTGGACTTTGAGCACCCCCTGAAGTAAGCTAAAGTGTCTTGAATGAGATTATCAAAAGTTTAATTGTGTCTCTGGTCTCTTGCAGCCATCAAAGTCAACTGTGTGGGGTCGTGTGGCATCTCGTCCAAGCTGAACGATGCATCATGGATGCTTGAGGAGAAGTACTTGAGCAGCACGCTGTCTGTGGCCGATAAAGGTAAAACGACCAACTTCCATTCATCATCTCATTTCATTTCAGCTTTCTTTTTTTTCTAGAAATTCAATCATTCTTAATAGTATTAGTCAAAATATTCTTTCTGTGGCTCCAGTCTACAAAAAAAAAACCTTCCTCACTTTGAAGGACTTCATTGTTTACCTCTTAAATTCATATTGCTTGATCAACTGCTTGAGTCTGAAAGGTTTCCTGTTCTGAGTACGTGTCTTTCTGCTTTCTTCCTGTCTGTCTGAATGTGTCAGGTATCACATAACCCTTTAAGTATGTTAGATTTGAGTTATCCCTTTAAACAGGAAACCTTTCATTTGTTTTCTTCGATAATTATAACCGATATGTTGGCATAGAGATAATGTTTAAAGAGCATGTGTGTTGGGTTATTTCTGATAAAACTGATCTTTCAGGTAAATGTGTAGCTGTAGGCGGTATATGGTAGGAAATGTCTGTACTTAAGAGGATACATTTGCTGTTGCCAGATGAAGCCTCCGATCTAGTTTAAAGCCATTTTTGGTCCCTACTACCTGAGAGAGAAATAGATATCTTGAGAAAAATATGTTGTGTATGTGACTGTGACAGCTGTAGGCTTGGTCAACACTCAAAAACAAACAAACAAAGAAACATCTATGTGTTAGCCAATCATTAAGCTTTAAGACCCCCCCCCCCCCCCCCCATTTAAATTATGTGACTCTCTAGCTACTCTTTAGCTATTTTGTTACGAGATGTGACAAGTTCCGAGCTTTCTGTCTGCATTGAGCATGAAACTGCTGTGCAACATGACAAGGTCACTGCCAATCAGAAGATGCTTGATGCTTTGGACCAATAAGATTTCACAGTGGGTGGGCTTACCCAGCAGAACGCCACAAAAATGCAACAGTGCCTTCCCTCTTTTTCAGCTGACTTGGTTTTGGAAGTATTTTTTTGCCGTAGGGGAAAGCAATGAACCAAACCAACCAGGTATAAGGTGAATCACAAAATTACAAACTTATGAAGCAAAAAAGTATTTGAAAATCAGGCAAAAAGACGAATTGACAAATTTAAGGAGGGAAAGAACTACAATCCTATGAAGCATTGCAAATGAAACTAGAATGTACATTTCCAGAAGAAAATGTGAAGTGGTGCTTGCAGTGGCAAAACTCGCCGCTCGGTTGCTAGGGTGTGTATAGCTAGTTTTTAGTAAGATGCTAACAAAATAAGCATAATGATAGCATGATTAGCATGTTGCTAGCATCATGCTACCGTGTCTTTAGCATGATGCTAACATGATTAGCAGGTTGCTAGCATGTTTGTAGCTAGATGCTAGCATGATTAGCATGTTGCTAGCATCATGCTAGCATGATTAGCATGTTGCTAGCATCATGCTAGCATGATTAGCATGTTGCTAGCATTATGCTAGCATGATTAGCATGTTGCTAGCATCATGCTAGCATGATTAGTATGTTTCTAGCATCATGCTAGCATGATTAGCATGTTGCTAGCATCATGCTAGCATGATTGGCATGTTGCTAGCATAATGCTAGCATGATTAGCATGTTTCTAACATCATGCTAGCATGATTAGCATGTTTCTAACATCATGCTAGCATGATTAGCATGTTGCTAGCATCATGCTAGCATGATTAGCATGTTGCTAGCATCATGCTAGCATGATTAGCATGTTGCTAGCATAATGCTAGCATGATTAGCATGTTTCTAGCATCATGCTAGCATGATTAGCATGTTTCTAGCATCATGCTAGCATGATTAGCATGTTGCTAGCATCATGCTAGCATTATTAGCATGTTGCTAGCATCATGCTAGCATGATAAGCATGTTTGCTAGCATGTTTGTAGCTAGATGCTAGCATGATTAGCATGTTGCTAGCATCATGCTAGCATGATTAGCATGTTGCTAGCATCATGCTAGCATGATTAGCATGTTTCTAACATCATGCTAGCATGATTAGCATGTTGCTAGCATCATGCTAGCATGATTAGCATGTTGCTATTATCATGCTAGCATGATTAGCATGTTGCTAGCATCATGCTAGCATGATTAGCATGTTTGCTAGCATGTTTGTAGTTAGATGCTAGCATGATTAGCATGTTGCTAGCATCATGTTAGCATGATTAGCATGTTGCTAGCATCATGCTAGCATGATTAGCATGTTGCTAGCATCATGCTAATCATGCTAGCATCTAACTAGCATCATGCTAGCATGATTAGCATGTTGCTAGCATCATGCTAGCATGATTAGCATGTTGCTAGCATCATGCTAGCATGATTAGCATGTTTGCTAGCATGTTTGTAGCCAGATACTAGCAAGATTAGCATGTTGCTAGCATCATTTAGCACTTAACTAATCGATATTAGCATGTAGCTATTCACAGCTAGCATGTTTAGCATGTTGAAAGTCCTGTGTGTTAACATGAGTCAAAAGACCCAACCCCCATCGCGATACAATGTTCTGATGCTGAGATATAGCTGTTACAAAATGGTTGCTAGGGTACTCTGTTTGGTTGCTAGGGAGTGGCTTGGCAGCTGCCAATCATGAAACTCCAAAGGCTGCTTGTCAGTATGAATGATATAAACCAACTCCCATGCCTCTGTGACATTCAGAATGGAAGATATCCCTCTTTGGATTTTGGTTGCTAAGGTGCTCGACAATGGTTGCTAGGGCGTGGCCAGTAAGTGTTGAGGTGATTCATGATTGGCTGTTTGCTGCCCCGAGTCAAACTAGCCCACCCTCATGTTTCTATGACTCTTATATTCTGAGATATCCCTTTGATCTGTTTCAATGGAAGTCTATGGAACTTGTTGCTAAGGAGGTCTAAATGGTTGCTAGGGCGTGGCTTGATAGCTTCACAATGATCCTGAGAGACTGATTGGCCGTCTGAGTAAAATGAGCCCGCCCCTTTGTCTCTACGACACTGTGATCCAGAGTTATGTTCAATATAAAAGCGGTTTCTATGGTGTAGGACGGCCCATTTCATGGGCCGTCCTACACCATAGTAAGTCAATGGGGCAACTTTGGGCAGCTCCTGCCCCACAGGGGTGCAACTTTTACCCCATTGTGTGGTATATTCTTATAGAGCCTGTCAGCCTCTTTAAATGTGGTAAATTTCACGTTTCTGCGACATCCTCGTTCCGAGCTACGACTCGTCAAAGTTTGACGCAATGTTAAGTCTATGGGATTTTTCGGCCGGTTTTTCGCCCCTGGGGCGAACATCGTACCCCCGATCCCTTATAAAAGTCATAGCACACCATTCCCGAACAGGCCGCACGTTTTGACACCTCATTCATGGGTCTGTGACAAAAACTGCGGGAGGAGTAGCGCGTCAAAAAGTGGCCAGAAGAATAAGAATAAGAAGAATAAGAACTAGAATGTACATTTCCAGAAGAAAATGTGAAGTGGTGCTTGCAGTGGCAAAACTCGCCGCTCGGTTGCTAGCGTGCGGTTAGCTAGTTTTTACCAAGATGCTAGCATGATTAGCATGTTGCTAGCATCATGCTAGAATGATTAACATGTTGTTAGCATTATGCTAGCGTGATTAGCATGTTGCTAGCATGATTAGCATGTTGCTAGCATGATTAGCATGTTGCTAGCATGATGTTAGCATGATTAGCATTTTGCTAGCATGTTGATAGCATGATGCTAGCATGATTAGCATGTTGCTAGCATGATGCTAGCATGATTAGCATGTTGCTAGCATGATGCTAGCATGATTAGCATGTTGCTAGCATGATTAGCATGTTGCTAGCATCATGCTAGCATGATTAGCATGTTGTTAGCATCATGCTAGCATCATGCTAGCATGATTAGCATGTTGTTAGCATCATGCTACCAACATGCTAGCATGATTAGCATGTTGTTAGCATGATGCTAGCAAAAATAAGCATGTTGCAAACATGTTTTAGGTAGATGCTATCATGATTAGCATATTGCTAGCATCATGATTAGCATATTGCTAGCATCATGCTAGCATGATTAGCATGATGCTAGCATGATGCTAGCATGGTTGCTAAGGTGTTACTAGGGGGTTGCTAGGGTATTATGGGTGGTTGCTAGGGCGTTGCTAGGCGGTTGCTAGGGTGTTCTGGGTGGTTGCTAGGGTGTTGTTAGGCGGTTGCTAGGGTGTTCTGAGTCATTGCTAGGGTGTTGCTAGGTGGTTGCTATGGTATTCTGAGTGGTTGCTAGGGTGTTGCTAGGTGGTTGCTATGGTATTCTGGGTGGTTGCTAGGGTGTTGCTAAGCGGTTGCTAGGGTGTTCTGGGTGGTTGCTAGGGTGTTGCTAGGCGGTTGCTAGGGTGTTCTGAGTGGTTGCTAGGGTGTTGCTAGGTGGTTGCTAGGGTATTCTGGGTGGTTGCTAGGGTGTTGCTAGGCGGTTGCTAGGGTGTTCTGGGTGGTTGCTAGGGTGTTGCTAGGCGGTTGCTAGGGTGTTCTGAGTGGTTGCTAGGGTGTTGCTAGGGTGTTGCTAGGCGGTTGTTAGGGTGTTCTGGGTGGTTGCTAAGGTGTTGTGGGTGGTTGCTAGGCGGTTGCTAGGGTGTTCTGGGTGGTTGCTAGGGTGTTGCTAGGGGGTTGCTAGGGTGTTTTGGGTGGTTGCTAGGGTGTTGCTAGGCGGTTGCTAGGGTGTTCTGAGTGGTTGCTAGGGTGTTGCTAGGTGGTTGCTAGGGTGTTCTGGGTGGTTGCTAGGGTGTTGCTAGGTGGTTGCCAGGGTGTTCTGGGTGGTTGCTAGGGTGTTGCTAGGCGGTTGCTAGGGTGTTTTGAGTGGTTGCTAGGTGGTTGCTAGGGTATTCTGGGTGGTTGCTAGGTTGTTGCTAGGCGGTTGCTAGGGTATTCTGGGTGGTTGCTATGGTGTTGCTAGGCAGTTGCTAGGGTGTTTTAGGTGGTTGCTATGGTATTCTGGATGGTTGCTATGGTGTTACTAGGTGGTTGGTAGTGTTCACATTTGGTTACTATAGAGTTTTTATAATGTTCATGGCATGATTTAGCACTTAGCTAATCAATATTAGCATGTAGCTATTCACAGCTAGCATGTTTAGCATGTTGAAAGTCCTGTGTGCTAGCATGAGTCAAAAGACCCAACCCCCATCTCTATACGATGTTCTGATGCAGAGATGTAGGTCTTGCAAATTGGTTGCTAGGGTACTCTGTTTGGTTGCTAGGGAGTGGCTTGGCAGCTGCCAATGATGAAACTCCTAAGGCTGCTTGTCAGTATGAATGATATAAACCAACCCCCATCTCTATACGATGTTCTGATGCAGAGATGTAGGTCTTGCAAAATGGTTGCTAGGGTACTCTGTTTGGTTGCTAGGGAGTGGCTTGGCAGCTGCCAATGATGAAACTCCAAAGGCTGCTTGTCAGTATGAATGATATAAACCACCCCCCATCTCTATACGATGTTCTGATATAGAGATGTAGGTCTTGCAAAATGGTTGCTAGGGTACTCTGTTTGGTTGCTAGGGAGTGGCTTGGCAGCTGCCAATCATGAAACTCCAAAGGCTGCTTGTCAGTATGAATGATATAAACCAACTCCCATGCCTCTGTGACATTCAGAATGGACGATATTCCTCTTTGGATTTTTGTTGCTAAGGTGCTCGACAATGGTTGCTAGGGCGTGGCCAGTAAGTGTTGAGGTGATTCAGGATTGGCTGTTTGCTGCCCCGAGTCAAATGAGCCCACCCTCATGTTTCTATGACAATTCAGTCCAGAGATATCCCTTCGATCTCTTTCAATGGAAGTCTATGGGAGTTGTTGCTAAGGTGCTCTAAATGGTTGCTAGGGCGTGGCTTGATAGCTTCACAATGATCCTGAGAGACTGATTGGTTGTCTGAGTAAAATGAGCCCGCCCTCTTGTCTCTATGACACTGTGATCCAGAGTTATGTTCAATACAAAAGCGGTTTCTATGGTGTAGGACGGCCCATTTCATGGGCCGTCCTACACCATAGTAAGTCAATGGGGCAACTTTGGGCCCCTCCTGCCCCTCAGGGGTGCAACTTTTACCCCATTGTGTGGTATGTTCTTACAGAGCCTGTCAGCCTCTTCAAATGTGGCAAATTTCACGTTTCTGCGACATCCTCGTTCCGAGCTACGACTCGTCAAAGTTTTTCGCAATGTTAAGTCTATGGGATTTTTTTGGGCCGTTTTTCGCCCCTGGGGCGACCATCGTACCCCCGATCCCTTATAAAAGTCATAGCACACCATTCCCGAACAGGCCGCACGTTTTGACACCTCATTCATGGGTCTGTGACAAAAACTGCGGGAGGAGTAGCGCGTCAAAAAGTGGCCAGAAGAATAATAATAATAAGAAGAAGAAGAAGAATAATAAGTATGTGAGATAACAATAGTGTTGCTTCGCCATAGGCAAGCACCACTAATAAGTATGTGAGATAACAATAGTGTTGCTTCGCCATAGGCAAGCACCACTAACTAGAATGTACATTTCCAGAAGAAAATGTGAAGTGGTGCTTGCAGTGGCAAAACTCGCCGCTCGGTTGCTAGCGTGCGGTTAGCTAGTTTTCACCAAGATGCTAGCATGATTAGCATGTTGCTAGCATCATGCTAGCATGATTAGCATGTTGTTAGCATTATGCTAGCATTATTAGCATGTTGCTAGCATGATGTTAGCATGATTAGCATTTTGCCAGCATGATGCTAGCACGATTAGCATGTTGCTAGCATGATTAGCATGTTGCTAACATGATGCTAGCAAGATTAGCATGTTGCTAGCATGTTGCTAGCATGATGCTAGCATGATTAGCATGTTGCTAGCATGATGCTAGCATGATTAGCATGTTGCTAGCATATTGCTAGCATGTTGCTAGCATGATTAGCATGTTGCTAGCATGATGCTAGCATGATTAGCATGTTGCTAGCATGATGCTAGCATGTTTAGCATGTTGCTAGCATGTTGCTAGCATGATGCTAGCATGATTAGCATGTTGTTAGCATCATGCTACCAACACGCTAGCATGATTAGCATGTTGCTAGCATTATGCTAGCATGGTTGCTAAGGTGTTACTAGGTGGTTGCTAGGGTATTATGGGTGGTTGCTAGGGCATTGTTAGGCGGTTGCTAAGGTGTTCTGGGTGGTTGCTATGGTGTTGCTAGGTGGTTGCTAGGGTGTTCTGGGTGGTTGCTAGGGTGTTGCTAGGCGGTTGCTAGGGTGTTCTGGGTGGTTGCTGGGGTGTTCTGAGTGGTTGCTAGGGTGTTGCTAGGGTGTTGCTAGGGTGTTCTGGGTGGTTGCTAAGGTGTTTTGGGTGGTTGCTACGCGGTTGCTAGGGTGTTCTGGTTGGTTGTTAGGGGGTTGCTAGGGGGTTGCTAGGGTGTTCTTGGTGGTTGCTAGGGTGTTGCTAGGCGGTTGCTAGGGTGTTCTGAGTGGTTGCTAGGGTGTTGCTAGGTGGTTGCTAGGGTGTTCTGAGTGGTTGCTAGGGTGTTGCTAGGTGGTTGCTAGGGTGTTGCTAGGCGGTTGCTAGGGTGTTCTGAGTGGTTGCTAGGGTGTTGCTAGGTGGTTGCTAGGGTATTCTGGGTTGTTGCTAGGGTGTTGCTAGGCGGTTGCTAGGGTATTCTGGGTGGTTGCTATGGTATTCTGGATGGTTGCTATGGTGTTACTAGGTGGTTGGTAGTGTTCACATTTGGTTACTATAGAGTTTTTATAATGTTCATGGCATGATTTAGCACTTAGCTAATCAATATTAGCATGTAGCTATTCACAGCTAGCATGTTTAGCATGTTGAAAGTCCTGTGTGCTAGCATGAGTCAAAAGACCCAACCCCCATCTCTATACGATGTTCTGATGCAGAGATGTAGGTCTTGCAAATTGGTTGCTAGGGTACTCTGTTTGGTTGCTAGGGAGTGGCTTGGCAGCTGCCAATGATGAAATTCCTAAGGCTGCTTGTCAGTATGAATGATATAAACCAACCCCCATCTCTATACGATGTTCTGATGCAGAGATGTAGGTCTTGCAAAATGGTTGCTAGGGTACTCTGTTTGGTTGCTAGGGAGTGGCTTGGCAGCTGCCAATGATGAAACTCCAAAGGCTGCTTGTCAGTATGAATGATATAAACCAACCCCCATCTCTATACGATGTTCTGATATAGAGATGTAGGTCTTGCAAAATGGTTGCTAGGGTACTCTGTTTGGTTGCTAGGGAGTGGCTTGGCAGCTGCCAATCATGAAACTCCAAAGGCTGCTTGTCAGTATGAATGATATAAACCAACTCCCATGCCTCTGTGACATTCAGAATGGACGATATTCCTCTTTGGATTTTTGTTGCTAAGGTGCTCGACAATGGTTGCTAGGGCGTGGCCAGTAAGTGTTGAGGTGATTCAGGATTGGCTGTTTGCTGCCCCGAGTCAAACGAGCCCACCCTCATGTTTCTATGACAATTCAGTCCAGAGATATCCCTTCGATCTCTTTCAATGGAAGTCTATGGGAGTTGTTGCTAAGGTGCTCTAAATGGTTGCTAGGGCGTGGCTTGATAGCTTCACAATGATCCTGAGAGACTGATTGGTTGTCTGAGTAAAATGAGCCCGCCCTCTTGTCTCTATGACACTGTGATCCAGAGTTATGTTCAATACAAAAGCGGTTTCTATGGTGTAGGACGGCCCATTTCATGGGCCGTCCTACACCATAGTAAGTCAATGGGGCAACTTTGGGCCCCTCCTGCCCCTCAGGGGTGCAACTTTTACCCCATTGTGTGGTATGTTCTTACAGAGCCTGTCAGCCTCTTCAAATGTGGCAAATTTCACGTTTCTGCGACATCCTCGTTCCGAGCTACGACTCGTCAAAGTTTTTCGCAATGTTAAGTCTATGGGATTTTTTTGGGCCGTTTTTCGCCCCTGGGGCGACCATCGTACCCCCGATCTCTTAGAAAAGTCATAGCACACCATTCCCGAACAGGCCGCACGTTTTGACACCTCATTCATGGGTCTGTGACAAAAACTGCGGGAGGAGTAGCGCGTCAAAAAGTGGCCAGAAGAATAATAATAACTAGAATGTACATTTCCAGAAGAAAATGTGAAGTGGTGCTTGCAGTGGCAAAACTCGCCGCTCGGTTGCTAGCGTGCGGTTAGCTAGTTTTTACCAAGATGCTAGCGTGATTAGCATGATTAGCATGTTGCTAGCATCATGCTAGCATGATTAGCATGTTGCTAGCATCATGCTAGCATTATAAGCATGTTACTAGCATGTTTTAGTTAGATTCTCCCATTATGCTAGCATGTTGCTAGCATGATGCTAGCAAAAATAAGAATGTTGCAAACATGTTTTAGTTAGATGCTAGCATTATTTGCATCATGCTAGCATGATTAACATATTGCTAGCATCATGCTAGCATGATTAGCATATTGCTAGCATCATGCTAGCATGTTTAGCATATTGCTAGCATCATGCTAGCATGATTAGCATATTGCTAGCATCATGCTAGCATGTTTAGCATGTTGCTAGCATGATGCTAGCATGTTTAGCATGTTGCTAGCATGTTGCTAGCATCTTGCTAGCATGATGCTAGCATGTTTAGCATGTTGCTAGCATGTTGCTAGCATGATGCTAGCATGATTAACATGTTGCTAGCATGATGCTAGCATGATTAGCATGTTGCTAGCATATTGCTAGCATGTTTAGCATGTTGCTAGCATGTTGCTAGCATGATGTTAGCATGATTAGCATGTTGCTAGCATGATGCTAGCATGATTAGCATGTTGCTAGCATGTTGCTAGCATGATTAGCATGTTGTTAGCATGATGCTAGCATGATGCTAGCATGATTAGCATGTTGCTAGCATGATGCTAGCATGATTGGCATATTGCTAGCATGATGCTAGCATGATTAGCATGTTGCTAGCATGTTGCTAGCATGATTAGCATATTGCTAGCATCATGCTAGCATGATTAGCATATTGCTAGCATGTTTAGCATGTTGCTAGCATGTTGCTAGCATGTTTAGCATGTTGCTAGCATGTTGCTAGCATGATGCTAGCATGATTAGCATGTTGCTAGAATGATGCTAGCATGATTAGCATGTTGCTAGCATATTGCTAGCATGTTGCTAGCATGATTAGCATGTTGCTAGCGTGATTCTAGCATGATGCTAGCATGATTAGCATGTTGCTAGCATAATTAGCATGTTGCTAGCATGATGCTAGCATGATTAGCATGTTTCTAGCATATTGCTAGCATGATTAGCATGTTGCTAGCATGTTACTAGCATGATTAGCATGTTGCTAGCATGATGCTAGCATGATTAGCCTGTTGCTAACATGTTTGTAGCTAGTTGCTAGCATGATTAGCATGTTTCTAGCATCATGCTAGCATGATTAGCATGTTGCTAGCATTATTAGCTATTCACTGCTAGCATGTGTAGCATGTAGCAAGTCCTGTTTGCTAGCATGAGTCAAAAGAGCCAACCCCCATCTCTATACGATGTTCTGATGCAGAGATATTGGTCTTGCAAAACGGTTGCTAGGGTACTCTGTTTGGTTGCTAGGGAGTGGCTTGGCAGCTGCCAATCATGAAGCTCCAAAGTCAATGTGAATGTATAAACCAACCCCCATCTCTATACGATGTTCTGATGCAGAGATATTGGTTTTGCAAAATGGTTGCTAGGGTACTCTGTTTGGTTGCTAGGGAGTGGCTTGGCAGCTGCCAATCATGAAACTCCAAAGGCTGCTTGTCACTATGAAAGATATAAACCAACTCCCATGCCTCTGTGACATTCAGAATGGACGATATTCCTCTTTGGATTTTGGTTGCTAAGGTGCTCGACAATGGTTGCTAGGGCGTGGCTAGCAAGTGTTGAGGTGATTCATGATTGGCTGTTTGCTGGCCCGAGTCAAACGAGACCACCCTCATGTTTCTATGACAATTCAGTCCAGAGATATCCCTTCGATCTCTTTCAATGGAAGTCTATGGGAGTTGTTGCTAAGGTGCTCTAAATGGTTGCTAGGGCGTGGCTTGATAGCTTCACAATGATCCTGAGAGACTGATTGGTTGTCTGAGTAAAATGAGCCCGCCCCCTTGTCTCTATGACACTGTGATCCAGAGTTATGTTCAATATAAAAGCGGTTTCTATGGTGTAGGACGGCCCATTTCATGGGCCGTCCTACACCATAGTAAGTCAATGGGGAAACTTTGGGCAGCTCCTGCACCCCAGGGGTGCAACTTTTACCCCATTGTGTGGTATGTTCTTACAGAGCCTGTCAGCCTCTTCAAATGTGGTAAATTACACATTTCTGCGACATCCTCGTTCCGAGCTACGACTCGTCAAAGTTTTTCGCAATGTTAAGTCTATGGGATTTTTTTGGGCCGTTTTTCGCCCCTGGGGCGACCATCGTACCCCCGATCTCTTAGAAAAGTCATAGCACACCATTCCCGAACAGGCCGCACGTTTTGACACCTCATTCATGGGTCTGTGACAAAAACTGCGGGAGGAGTAGCGCGTCAAAAAGTGGCCAGAAGAATAAGAAGAATAAGAATAATAAGTATGTGAGATAACAATAGTGTTGCTTCGCCATAGGCAAGCACCACTAATAAGAACTAGAATGTACATTTCCAGAAGAAAATGTGAAGTGGTGCTTGCAGTGGCAAAACTCGCCGCTCGGTTACTAGGGTGTTCTGGGTGGTTGCTAGGGTGTTCTGGATGGTTGCTAGGGAGTTGCTAGGTGGTTGCTAGGGTGTTCTGAGTGGTTGCTAGGACGTTGCTAGGCGGTTGCTAGGATATTCTGGGTGGTTGCTAGGGCGTTGCTAGGCGGTTGCTAGGGTATTCTGTGTGGTTGCTAGGGCATTGTTAGGCGGTTGCTATGGTGTTCTGGGTGGTTGCTAGGCGGTTGCTAGGGTATTCTTGGTGGTTGCTATGGTGTTGCTAGGCGGTTGCTAGGGTTTTCTGGGTGGTTGCTAGGGCGTTGCTAGGCAGTTGCTAGGGTATCCTGGGTGGTTGCTAGGCGGTTGCTAGGGTATTCTGGGTGGTTGCTAGGGTGTTGCTAGGTGGTTGCTAAGGTATTCTGGATGGTTGCTAGGGTGTTGCTAGGCGGTTGCTAGGGTGTTCTGGGTGGTTGCTAGGGTATTCTGGGTGGTTGCTAAGCAGTTTCTAGGGTGTTCTGGGTGGTTGCTAGGGCGTTGCTAGGCAGTTGCTAGGGTATCCTGGGTGGTTGCTAGGGTAATCTGGGTGGTTGCTAGGCAGTTGCTAGTGTATCCTGGGTGGTTGCTAGGCGGTTGCTAGGCGGTTGCTAGGGCGTTGCTAGGCAGTTGCTAGGGTGTTCTGGGTGGTTGCTAGGGCATTGCTAGGCAGTTGCTAGGGTATCCTGGGTGGTTACTAGGTGGTTGCTAGGGTGTTCTGGGTGGTTGCTAGGGCGTTGCTAGGCAGTTGCTAGGGTGTTCTGGGTGGTTGCTAGGGTGTTGCTAGGGTAATCTGGGTGGTTGCTATGGTGTTACTAGGTGGTTGGTAGTTGTCAAAGATGGTTACTATTGAGTTTGTAGCATTTTATTGGCATGATTTAGCACTTAGCTAATCAATATTAGCATGTAGCTATTCACTGCTAGCATGTGTAGCATGTAGCAAGTCCTGTTTGCTAGCGTGAGTCAAAAGAGCCAACCCCCATCTCTATACGATGTTCTGATGCAGAGATATTGGTCTTGCAAAACGGTTGCTAGGGTACTATGTTTGGTTGCTAGGGAGTGGCTTGGCAGCTGCCAATCATGAAACTCCAAAGGCTTCTTGTCAGTAAGAATGATATAAACCAACTCCCACGCCTTTGTGACATTCAGAATGGAAGATATCCCTGTCTGGATTTTGGTTGCTAAGGTGCTTGACATAGGTTGCTAGGGAGGGGTTAGGATGTGTTGAGCTGATTCAGGATTGGCTGTTTGCTGCCCCGAGTCAAATTCATGTTTCTATGACTCTTATATCCTGAGATATCGCTTTGATCTGTTTCAATGGAAGTCTATGGGAGTTGTTGCTAAGGTGCTCTAAATGGTTGCTAGGGCGTGGCTTAATAGCTTCACAATTATCCTGAGAGACTGATTGGTCGTCTGAGTAAAATGAGCCCGCCCTCTTGTCTCTATGACACTGTGACCCAGAGCTATGTTCAATACAAAATCCCTATGCAATTTACCATAGTAGGAAAAACGCATGCATTTCATGGGCCGTCCTACACCATTGTAAGTCAATGGGGAAACTTTGGGCAGCTCCTGCCCCCCAGGGGTGCAACTTTTACCCCATTGTGAGGTATGCTCTTACAGAGCCTGTCAGCCTCTTCAAATGTGGCAAATCACACGTTTCTGTGAAATCCTCGTTCGGAGCTATGAGTCGTCAAAGTTTGTCGCAATGTTAAGTCTATGGGATTTTTTTGGAAGTTTGTTCGCCCCTAGGGCGAACATCGTACCCCCGATCTCTTATTAAAACTCATAGGACTCTTCTCCTCAATAGGCCGCACGATTTGATGCCTCATTCATGGGTCTGTGACAAAAGCTGCGGGAATAGGAGGGCGCCAAACTTTTTTCCTGGAATAGTAAATGTTATACTAGAAAAATTTTCAATGGGGGTCAATGGGGCAACTTTGGGCAGCTCCTGCCCCCCAGGGGTGCAACTTTTATCCCATTGTGAGGTATATTCTTACAGAGCCTGTCAGCCTCTTCAAATGTGGTAAATTGCAGGTTTCTGCGAAATCCTCGCTCGGAGCTATGAATCGTCAAAGTTTGTCGCAATGTTAAGTCTATGGGATTTTTCGGCCGCTTTTCCGCCCCTGGGGCGACCATCGTACCCCCGATCGCTTATAAAAGTCATAGCACACCATTCCCGAACAGGCCGCACGTTTTGACACCTCATTCATGGGTCTGTGACA
The DNA here is from genome assembly GCF_029890125.1 of Rhinichthys klamathensis goyatoka. Classification (NCBI taxonomy): domain Eukaryota; kingdom Metazoa; phylum Chordata; class Actinopteri; order Cypriniformes; family Leuciscidae; genus Rhinichthys; species Rhinichthys klamathensis. Next base: position 34,707 of record NW_026607275.1, on the reverse strand, counting down.
AAAACTGCGGGAGGAGTAGCGCGTCAAAAAGTGGCCAGAAGAATAAGAATAAGAACTAGAATGTACATTTCCAGAAGAAAATGTGAAGTGGTGCTTGCAGTGGCAAAACTCGCCGCTCGGTTGCTAGCGTGCGGTTAGCTAGTTTTTACCAAGATGCTAGCGTGATTAGCATGATTAGCATGTTGCTAGCATCATGCTAGCATGATTAGCATGTTGCTAGCATCATGCTAGCATTATAAGCATGTTACTAGCATGTTTTAGTTAGATTCTCCCATTATGCTAGCATGTTGCTAGCATGATGCTAGCAAAAATAAGAATGTTGCAAACATGTTTTAGTTAGATGCTAGCATTATTTGCATCATGCTAGCATGATTAACATATTGCTAGCATCATGCTAGCATGATTAGCATATTGCTAGCATCATGCTAGCATGTTTAGCATATTGCTAGCATCATGCTAGCATGATTAGCATATTGCTAGCATCATGCTAGCATGTTTAGCATGTTGCTAGCATGATGCTAGCATGTTTAGCATGTTGCTAGCATGTTGCTAGCATCTTGCTAGCATGATGCTAGCATGTTTAGCATGTTGCTAGCATGTTGCTAGCATGATGCTAGCATGATTAACATGTTGCTAGCATGATGCTAGCATGATTAGCATGTTGCTAGCATATTGCTAGCATGTTTAGCATGTTGCTAGCATGTTGCTAGCATGATGTTAGCATGATTAGCATGTTGCTAGCATGATGCTAGCATGATTAGCATGTTGCTAGCATGTTGCTAGCATGATTAGCATGTTGTTAGCATGATGCTAGCATGATGCTAGCATGATTAGCATGTTGCTAGCATGATGCTAGCATGATTGGCATATTGCTAGCATGATGCTAGCATGATTAGCATGTTGCTAGCATGTTGCTAGCATGATTAGCATATTGCTAGCATCATGCTAGCATGATTAGCATATTGCTAGCATGTTTAGCATGTTGCTAGCATGTTGCTAGCATGTTTAGCATGTTGCTAGCATGTTGCTAGCATGATGCTAGCATGATTAGCATGTTGCTAGAATGATGCTAGCATGATTAGCATGTTGCTAGCATATTGCTAGCATGTTGCTAGCATGATTAGCATGTTGCTAGCGTGATTCTAGCATGATGCTAGCATGATTAGCATGTTGCTAGCATAATTAGCATGTTGCTAGCATGATGCTAGCATGATTAGCATGTTTCTAGCATATTGCTAGCATGATTAGCATGTTGCTAGCATGTTACTAGCATGATTAGCATGTTGCTAGCATGATGCTAGCATGATTAGCCTGTTGCTAACATGTTTGTAGCTAGTTGCTAGCATGATTAGCATGTTTCTAGCATCATGCTAGCATGATTAGCATGTTGCTAGCATTATTAGCTATTCACTGCTAGCATGTGTAGCATGTAGCAAGTCCTGTTTGCTAGCATGAGTCAAAAGAGCCAACCCCCATCTCTATACGATGTTCTGATGCAGAGATATTGGTCTTGCAAAACGGTTGCTAGGGTACTCTGTTTGGTTGCTAGGGAGTGGCTTGGCAGCTGCCAATCATGAAGCTCCAAAGTCAATGTGAATGTATAAACCAACCCCCATCTCTATACGATGTTCTGATGCAGAGATATTGGTTTTGCAAAATGGTTGCTAGGGTACTCTGTTTGGTTGCTAGGGAGTGGCTTGGCAGCTGCCAATCATGAAACTCCAAAGGCTGCTTGTCACTATGAAAGATATAAACCAACTCCCATGCCTCTGTGACATTCAGAATGGACGATATTCCTCTTTGGATTTTGGTTGCTAAGGTGCTCGACAATGGTTGCTAGGGCGTGGCTAGCAAGTGTTGAGGTGATTCATGATTGGCTGTTTGCTGGCCCGAGTCAAACGAGACCACCCTCATGTTTCTATGACAATTCAGTCCAGAGATATCCCTTCGATCTCTTTCAATGGAAGTCTATGGGAGTTGTTGCTAAGGTGCTCTAAATGGTTGCTAGGGCGTGGCTTGATAGCTTCACAATGATCCTGAGAGACTGATTGGTTGTCTGAGTAAAATGAGCCCGCCCCCTTGTCTCTATGACACTGTGATCCAGAGTTATGTTCAATATAAAAGCGGTTTCTATGGTGTAGGACGGCCCATTTCATGGGCCGTCCTACACCATAGTAAGTCAATGGGGAAACTTTGGGCAGCTCCTGCACCCCAGGGGTGCAACTTTTACCCCATTGTGTGGTATGTTCTTACAGAGCCTGTCAGCCTCTTCAAATGTGGTAAATTACACATTTCTGCGACATCCTCGTTCCGAGCTACGACTCGTCAAAGTTTTTCGCAATGTTAAGTCTATGGGATTTTTTTGGGCCGTTTTTCGCCCCTGGGGCGACCATCGTACCCCCGATCTCTTAGAAAAGTCATAGCACACCATTCCCGAACAGGCCGCACGTTTTGACACCTCATTCATGGGTCTGTGACAAAAACTGCGGGAGGAGTAGCGCGTCAAAAAGTGGCCAGAAGAATAAGAAGAATAAGAATAATAAGTATGTGAGATAACAATAGTGTTGCTTCGCCATAGGCAAGCACCACTAATAAGAACTAGAATGTACATTTCCAGAAGAAAATGTGAAGTGGTGCTTGCAGTGGCAAAACTCGCCGCTCGGTTACTAGGGTGTTCTGGGTGGTTGCTAGGGTGTTCTGGATGGTTGCTAGGGAGTTGCTAGGTGGTTGCTAGGGTGTTCTGAGTGGTTGCTAGGACGTTGCTAGGCGGTTGCTAGGATATTCTGGGTGGTTGCTAGGGCGTTGCTAGGCGGTTGCTAGGGTATTCTGTGTGGTTGCTAGGGCATTGTTAGGCGGTTGCTATGGTGTTCTGGGTGGTTGCTAGGCGGTTGCTAGGGTATTCTTGGTGGTTGCTATGGTGTTGCTAGGCGGTTGCTAGGGTTTTCTGGGTGGTTGCTAGGGCGTTGCTAGGCAGTTGCTAGGGTATCCTGGGTGGTTGCTAGGCGGTTGCTAGGGTATTCTGGGTGGTTGCTAGGGTGTTGCTAGGTGGTTGCTAAGGTATTCTGGATGGTTGCTAGGGTGTTGCTAGGCGGTTGCTAGGGTGTTCTGGGTGGTTGCTAGGGTATTCTGGGTGGTTGCTAAGCAGTTTCTAGGGTGTTCTGGGTGGTTGCTAGGGCGTTGCTAGGCAGTTGCTAGGGTATCCTGGGTGGTTGCTAGGGTAATCTGGGTGGTTGCTAGGCAGTTGCTAGTGTATCCTGGGTGGTTGCTAGGCGGTTGCTAGGCGGTTGCTAGGGCGTTGCTAGGCAGTTGCTAGGGTGTTCTGGGTGGTTGCTAGGGCATTGCTAGGCAGTTGCTAGGGTATCCTGGGTGGTTACTAGGTGGTTGCTAGGGTGTTCTGGGTGGTTGCTAGGGCGTTGCTAGGCAGTTGCTAGGGTGTTCTGGGTGGTTGCTAGGGTGTTGCTAGGGTAATCTGGGTGGTTGCTATGGTGTTACTAGGTGGTTGGTAGTTGTCAAAGATGGTTACTATTGAGTTTGTAGCATTTTATTGGCATGATTTAGCACTTAGCTAATCAATATTAGCATGTAGCTATTCACTGCTAGCATGTGTAGCATGTAGCAAGTCCTGTTTGCTAGCGTGAGTCAAAAGAGCCAACCCCCATCTCTATACGATGTTCTGATGCAGAGATATTGGTCTTGCAAAACGGTTGCTAGGGTACTATGTTTGGTTGCTAGGGAGTGGCTTGGCAGCTGCCAATCATGAAACTCCAAAGGCTTCTTGTCAGTAAGAATGATATAAACCAACTCCCACGCCTTTGTGACATTCAGAATGGAAGATATCCCTGTCTGGATTTTGGTTGCTAAGGTGCTTGACATAGGTTGCTAGGGAGGGGTTAGGATGTGTTGAGCTGATTCAGGATTGGCTGTTTGCTGCCCCGAGTCAAATTCATGTTTCTATGACTCTTATATCCTGAGATATCGCTTTGATCTGTTTCAATGGAAGTCTATGGGAGTTGTTGCTAAGGTGCTCTAAATGGTTGCTAGGGCGTGGCTTAATAGCTTCACAATTATCCTGAGAGACTGATTGGTCGTCTGAGTAAAATGAGCCCGCCCTCTTGTCTCTATGACACTGTGACCCAGAGCTATGTTCAATACAAAATCCCTATGCAATTTACCATAGTAGGAAAAACGCATGCATTTCATGGGCCGTCCTACACCATTGTAAGTCAATGGGGAAACTTTGGGCAGCTCCTGCCCCCCAGGGGTGCAACTTTTACCCCATTGTGAGGTATGCTCTTACAGAGCCTGTCAGCCTCTTCAAATGTGGCAAATCACACGTTTCTGTGAAATCCTCGTTCGGAGCTATGAGTCGTCAAAGTTTGTCGCAATGTTAAGTCTATGGGATTTTTTTGGAAGTTTGTTCGCCCCTAGGGCGAACATCGTACCCCCGATCTCTTATTAAAACTCATAGGACTCTTCTCCTCAATAGGCCGCACGATTTGATGCCTCATTCATGGGTCTGTGACAAAAGCTGCGGGAATAGGAGGGCGCCAAACTTTTTTCCTGGAATAGTAAATGTTATACTAGAAAAATTTTCAATGGGGGTCAATGGGGCAACTTTGGGCAGCTCCTGCCCCCCAGGGGTGCAACTTTTATCCCATTGTGAGGTATATTCTTACAGAGCCTGTCAGCCTCTTCAAATGTGGTAAATTGCAGGTTTCTGCGAAATCCTCGCTCGGAGCTATGAATCGTCAAAGTTTGTCGCAATGTTAAGTCTATGGGATTTTTCGGCCGCTTTTCCGCCCCTGGGGCGACCATCGTACCCCCGATCGCTTATAAAAGTCATAGCACACCATTCCCGAACAGGCCGCACGTTTTGACACCTCATTCATGGGTCTGTGACAAAAACTGCGGGAGGAGTAGCGCGTCAAAAAGTGGCCAGAAGAATAAGAATAAGAACTAGAATGTACATTTCCAGAAGAAAATGTGAAGTGGTGCTTGCAGTGGCAAAACTCGCCGCTCGGTTGCTAGGGTGTTGTTGGAGTTTGCTATGATGATGCAAGGCAGTTGCTAGGGTGTTCTGGGTGGTTGCTAGGTGGTTGCTAGGGTGTTCTGAGTGGTTGCTAGGGTGTTGCTAGGTGGTTGCTAGGGTATTCTGGGTGGTTGCTAGGGTGTTGCTAGGCGGTTGCTAGGGTGTTCTGGGTGGTTGCTAGGGTGTTGCTAGGTGGTTGCTAGGGTGTTCTGAGTGGTTGCTAGGGTGTTCTGGGTGGTTGCTAGGGTATTCTGGGTGGTTGCTAGGGTATTCTGGGTGGTTGCTAGGGCGTTGCTAGGTGGTTGCTAGGGTATCCTGGGTGGTTGCTAGGCGGTTGCTAGGGTGTTCTGGGTGGTTGCTAGGGTGTTGCTAGGGTAATTTGGGTGGTTGCTATGGTGTTACTAGGTGGTTGGTAGTTGTCAAAGATGGTTACTGTTGAGTTTGTAGCATTTTATTGGCATGATTTAGCACTTAGCTAATCAATATTAGCATGTAGCTATTCACTGCTAGCATGTGTAGCATGTAGCAAGTCCTGTTTGCTAGCATGAGTCAAAAGACCCAACCCCCATCTCTATACGATGTTCTGATGCAGAGATATTGGTCTTGCAAAACGGTTGCTAGGGTACTCTGTTTGGTTGCTAGGGAGTGGCTTGGCAGCTGCCAATCATGAAGCTCCAAAGTCAATGTGAATGTATAAACCAACCCCCATCTCTATACGATGTTCTGATCCAGAGATATTGGTTTTGCAAAATGGTTGCTAGGGTACTCTGTTTGGTTGCTAGGGAGTGGCTTGGCAGCTGCCAATCATGAAACTCCAAAGGCTGCTTGTCACTATGAAAGATATAAACCAACTCCCATGCCTCTGTGACATTCAGAATGGACGATATTCCTCTTTGGATTTTGGTTGCTAAGGTGCTCGACAATGGTTGCTAGGGCGTGGTTAGCAAGTGTTGAGGTGATTCATGATTGGCTGTTTGCTGGCCCGAGTCAAACGAGACCACCCTCATGTTTCTATGACAATTCAGTCCAGAGATATCCCTTCGATCTCTTTCAATGGAAGTCTATGGGAGTTGTTGCTAAGGTGCTCTAAATGGTTGCTAGGGCGTGGCTTGATAGCTTCACAATGATCCTGAGAGACTGATTGGTTGTCTGAGTAAAATGAGCCCGCCCCCTTGTCTCTATGACACTGTGATCCAGAGTTATGTTCAATATAAAAGCGGTTTCTATGGTGTAGGACGGCCCATTTCATGGGCCGTCCTACACCATAGTAAGTCAATGGGGAAACTTTGGGCAGCTCCTGCCCCCCAGGGGTGCAACTTTTACCCCATTGTGTGGTATGTTCTTACAGAGTCTGTCAGCCTCTTCAAATTTGGCAAATTTCACGTTTCTGCGACATCCTCGTTCCGAGCTACGACTCGTCAAAGTTTGACGCAATGTTAAGTCTATGGGATTTTTTTGGGCCGTTTTTCGCCCCTGGGGCGAACATCGTACCCCCGATCTCTTAGAAAAGTCATAGCACACCATTCCCGAACAGGCCGCACGTTTTGACACCTCATTCATGGGTCTGTGACAAAAACTGCGGGAGGAGTAGCGCGTCAAAAAGTGGCCAGAAGAATAATAATAAGAAGAATAATAATAAGTATGTGAGATAACAATAGTGTTGCTTCGCCATAGGCAAGCACCACTAACTAGAATGTACATTTCCAGAAGAAAATGTGAAGTGGTGCTTGCAGTGGCAAAACTCGCCGCTCGGTTGCTAGCGTGCGGTTAGCTAGTTTTTACCAAGATGCTAGCGTGATTAGCATGATTAGCATGTTGCTAGCATCATGCTAGCATGATTAGCATGTTGCTAGCATCATGCTAGCATTATAAGCATGTTACTAGCATGTTTTAGTTAGATTCTCCCATTATGCTAGCATGTTGCTAGCATGATGCTAGCAAAAATAAGAATGTTGCAAACATGTTTTAGTTAGATGCTAGCATTATTTGCATCATGCTAGCATGATTAACATATTGCTAGCATCATGCTAGCATGATTAGCATATTGCTAGCATCATGCTAGCATGTTTAGCATATTGCTAGCATCATGCTAGCATGATTAGCATATTGCTAGCATCATGCTAGCATGTTTAGCATGTTGCTAGCATGATGCTAGCATGTTTAGCATGTTGCTAGCATGTTGCTAGCATCTTGCTAGCATGATGCTAGCATGTTTAGCATGTTGCTAGCATGTTGCTAGCATGATGCTAGCATGATTAACATGTTGCTAGCATGATGCTAGCATGATTAGCATGTTGCTAGCATATTGCTAGCATGTTTAGCATGTTGCTAGCATGTTGCTAGCATGATGTTAGCATGATTAGCATGTTGCTAGCATGATGCTAGCATGATTAGCATGTTGCTAGCATGTTGCTAGCATGATTAGCATGTTGTTAGCATGATGCTAGCATGATGCTAGCATGATTAGCATGTTGCTAGCATGATGCTAGCATGATTGGCATATTGCTAGCATGATGCTAGCATGATTAGCATGTTGCTAGCATGTTGCTAGCATGATTAGCATATTGCTAGCATCATGCTAGCATGATTAGCATATTGCTAGCATGTTTAGCATGTTGCTAGCATGTTGCTAGCATGTTTAGCATGTTGCTAGCATGTTGCTAGCATGATGCTAGCATGATTAGCATGTTGCTAGAATGATGCTAGCATGATTAGCATGTTGCTAGCATATTGCTAGCATGTTGCTAGCATGATTAGCATGTTGCTAGCGTGATTCTAGCATGATGCTAGCATGATTAGCATGTTGCTAGCATAATTAGCATGTTGCTAGCATGATGCTAGCATGATTAGCATGTTTCTAGCATATTGCTAGCATGATTAGCATGTTGCTAGCATGTTACTAGCATGATTAGCATGTTGCTAGCATGATGCTAGCATGATTAGCCTGTTGCTAACATGTTTGTAGCTAGTTGCTAGCATGATTAGCATGTTTCTAGCATCATGCTAGCATGATTAGCATGTTGCTAGCATTATTAGCTATTCACTGCTAGCATGTGTAGCATGTAGCAAGTCCTGTTTGCTAGCATGAGTCAAAAGAGCCAACCCCCATCTCTATACGATGTTCTGATGCAGAGATATTGGTCTTGCAAAACGGTTGCTAGGGTACTCTGTTTGGTTGCTAGGGAGTGGCTTGGCAGCTGCCAATCATGAAGCTCCAAAGTCAATGTGAATGTATAAACCAACCCCCATCTCTATACGATGTTCTGATGCAGAGATATTGGTTTTGCAAAATGGTTGCTAGGGTACTCTGTTTGGTTGCTAGGGAGTGGCTTGGCAGCTGCCAATCATGAAACTCCAAAGGCTTCTTGTCAGTAAGAATGATATAAACCAACTCCCACGCCTTTGTGACATTCAGAATGGAAGATATCCCTGTCTGGATTTTGGTTGCTAAGGTGCTTGACATAGGTTGCTAGGGAGGGGTTAGGATGTGTTGAGCTGATTCAGGATTGGCTGTTTGCTGCCCCGAGTCAAATTCATGTTTCTATGACTCTTATATCCTGAGATATCGCTTTGATCTGTTTCAATGGAAGTCTATGGGAGTTGTTGCTAAGGTGCTCTAAATGGTTGCTAGGGCGTGGCTTAATAGCTTCACAATTATCCTGAGAGACTGATTGGTCGTCTGAGTAAAATGAGCCCGCCCTCTTGTCTCTATGACACTGTGACCCAGAGCTATGTTCAATACAAAATCCCTATGCAATTTACCATAGTAGGAAAAACGCATGCATTTCATGGGCCGTCCTACACCATTGTAAGTCAATGGGGAAACTTTGGGCAGCTCCTGCCCCCCAGGGGTGCAACTTTTACCCCATTGTGAGGTATGCTCTTACAGAGCCTGTCAGCCTCTTCAAATGTGGCAAATCACACGTTTCTGTGAAATCCTCGTTCGGAGCTATGAGTCGTCAAAGTTTGTCGCAATGTTAAGTCTATGGGATTTTTTTGGAAGTTTGTTCGCCCCTAGGGCGAACATCGTACCCCCGATCTCTTATTAAAACTCATAGGACTCTTCTCCTCAATAGGCCGCACGATTTGATGCCTCATTCATGGGTCTGTGACAAAAGCTGCGGGAATAGGAGGGCGCCAAACTTTTTTCCTGGAATAGTAAATGTTATACTAGAAAAATTTTCAATGGGGGTCAATGGGGCAACTTTGGGCAGCTCCTGCCCCCCAGGGGTGCAACTTTTATCCCATTGTGAGGTATATTCTTACAGAGCCTGTCAGCCTCTTCAAATGTGGTAAATTGCAGGTTTCTGCGAAATCCTCGCTCGGAGCTATGAATCGTCAAAGTTTGTCGCAATGTTAAGTCTATGGGATTTTTCGGCCGCTTTTCCGCCCCTGGGGCGACCATCGTACCCCCGATCGCTTATAAAAGTCATAGCACACCATTCCCGAACAGGCCGCACGTTTTGACACCTCATTCATGGGTCTGTGACAAAAACTGCGGGAGGAGTAGCGCGTCAAAAAGTGGCCAGAAGAATAAGAATAAGAACTAGAATGTACATTTCCAGAAGAAAATGTGAAGTGGTGCTTGCAGTGGCAAAACTCGCCGCTCGGTTGCTAGCGTGCGGTTAGCTAGTTTTTACCAAGATGCTAGCGTGATTAGCATGATTAGCATGTTGCTAGCATCATGCTAGCATGATTAGCATGTTGCTAGCATCATGCTAGCATTATAAGCATGTTACTAGCATGTTTTAGTTAGATTCTCCCATTATGCTAGCATGTTGCTAGCATGATGCTAGCAAAAATAAGAATGTTGCAAACATGTTTTAGTTAGATGCTAGCATTATTTGCATCATGCTAGCATGATTAACATATTGCTAGCATCATGCTAGCATGATTAGCATATTGCTAGCATCATGCTAGCATGTTTAGCATATTGCTAGCATCATGCTAGCATGATTAGCATATTGCTAGCATCATGCTAGCATGTTTAGCATGTTGCTAGCATGATGCTAGCATGTTTAGCATGTTGCTAGCATGTTGCTAGCATCTTGCTAGCATGATGCTAGCATGTTTAGCATGTTGCTAGCATGTTGCTAGCATGATGCTAGCATGATTAACATGTTGCTAGCATGATGCTAGCATGATTAGCATGTTGCTAGCATATTGCTAGCATGTTTAGCATGTTGCTAGCATGTTGCTAGCATGATGTTAGCATGATTAGCATGTTGCTAGCATGATGCTAGCATGATTAGCATGTTGCTAGCATGTTGCTAGCATGATTAGCATGTTGTTAGCATGATGCTAGCATGATGCTAGCATGATTAGCATGTTGCTAGCATGATGCTAGCATGATTGGCATATTGCTAGCATGATGCTAGCATGATTAGCATGTTGCTAGCATGTTGCTAGCATGATTAGCATATTGCTAGCATCATGCTAGCATGATTAGCATATTGCTAGCATGTTTAGCATGTTGCTAGCATGTTGCTAGCATGTTTAGCATGTTGCTAGCATGTTGCTAGCATGATGCTAGCATGATTAGCATGTTGCTAGAATGATGCTAGCATGATTAGCATGTTGCTAGCATATTGCTAGCATGTTGCTAGCATGATTAGCATGTTGCTAGCGTGATTCTAGCATGATGCTAGCATGATTAGCATGTTGCTAGCATAATTAGCATGTTGCTAGCATGATGCTAGCATGATTAGCATGTTTCTAGCATATTGCTAGCATGATTAGCATGTTGCTAGCATGTTACTAGCATGATTAGCATGTTGCTAGCATGATGCTAGCATGATTAGCCTGTTGCTAACATGTTTGTAGCTAGTTGCTAGCATGATTAGCATGTTTCTAGCATCATGCTAGCATGATTAGCATGTTGCTAGCATTATTAGCTATTCACTGCTAGCATGTGTAGCATGTAGCAAGTCCTGTTTGCTAGCATGAGTCAAAAGAGCCAACCCCCATCTCTATACGATGTTCTGATGCAGAGATATTGGTCTTGCAAAACGGTTGCTAGGGTACTCTGTTTGGTTGCTAGGGAGTGGCTTGGCAGCTGCCAATCATGAAGCTCCAAAGTCAATGTGAATGTATAAACCAACCCCCATCTCTATACGATGTTCTGATGCAGAGATATTGGTTTTGCAAAATGGTTGCTAGGGTACTCTGTTTGGTTGCTAGGGAGTGGCTTGGCAGCTGCCAATCATGAAACTCCAAAGGCTGCTTGTCACTATGAAAGATATAAACCAACTCCCATGCCTCTGTGACATTCAGAATGGACGATATTCCTCTTTGGATTTTGGTTGCTAAGGTGCTCGACAATGGTTGCTAGGGCGTGGCTAGCAAGTGTTGAGGTGATTCATGATTGGCTGTTTGCTGGCCCGAGTCAAACGAGACCCCCCTCATATTTCTATGACAATTCAGTCCAGAGATATCCCTTCGATCTCTTTCAATGGAAGTCTATGGGAGTTGTTGCTAAGGTGCTCTAAATGGTTGCTAGGGCGTGGCTTGATAGCTTCACAATGATCCTGAGAGACTGATTGGTTGTCTGAGTAAAATGAGCCCGCCCCCTTGTCTCTATGACACTGTGATCCAGAGTTATGTTCAATATAAAAGCGGTTTCTATGGTGTAGGACGGCCCATTTCATGGGCCGTCCTACACCATAGTAAGTCAATGGGGAAACTTTGGGCAGCTCCTGCACCCCAGGGGTGCAACTTTTACCCCATTGTGTGGTATGTTCTTACAGAGCCTGTCAGCCTCTTCAAATGTGGTAAATTACACATTTCTGCGACATCCTCGTTCCGAGCTACGACTCGTCAAAGTTTTTCGCAATGTTAAGTCTATGGGATTTTTTTGGGCCGTTTTTCGCCCCTGGGGCGACCATCGTACCCCCGATCTCTTAGAAAAGTCATAGCACACCATTCCCGAACAGGCCGCACGTTTTGACACCTCATTCATGGGTCTGTGACAAAAACTGCGGGAGGAGTAGCGCGTCAAAAAGTGGCCAGAAGAATAATAATAATAAGAATAATAAGTATGTGAGATAACAATAGTGTTGCTTCGCCATAGGCAAGCACCACTAATAATAAGTATGTGAGATAACAATAGTGTTGCTTCGCCATAGGCAAGCACCACTAAAAATTAGGTTCCTGTAAAGTTTTTACAGAATAATTTCCAAAAATTCTTAAACAATAAATTTAATAAAACAATAAATATACCATTATTATATATATTATAAATATACCATATAGCATATACCATTGATTTACAACCTTGTTATAGCTCAGAGTAGGTATGTCTTTAACTCTTTATAAATTATTGTAAAAAAAAAAAACTTCATGAAGAACTTCTTGAACCCGACTGTTATTCTCTCCACTTCTTTCTACAGTATCTCTCTGTCTCTCACCCCTGTGTTCAGGTCACACAGAGTCATTATGTTCTGCCGCGAGGTGAGGTGTGAGCTCTTGGTGTATGTGTCCCGGCAGGACTTTTCCTGTCTGAGTGCTTGTTAGTTCACATGCCCAAGCTTGTCCTACGAGCCTTTCCAGGAGACCTTTTAGCTGCCTGGCTGTCTGAATCAGCAGCGGGACAGATGTGCTGGGTAACAGTGCTCATCTTACCCCACAGGCCAACAGAGATAAAAGAGATGCTGAATGTCTCTTATGCTGGCTGCCAGGGACTAATGCTGTCTGCCCATTAAGGGTTCGAATTCCTGTCTTCATTGCTCAGTAACAGAAACTCTGATGGTCAGGGCGGTGGAGGTGGATTGAGATGCCTTTACTTGTCTGAGATTTGAAAATTGGGTGTTTTAATGCTGTAAATGATATAGTTGGATGTGTTTCATAGCATTTCAGCAAAGACACAAGAGAACTGACTCATTGGCACGGCACGGTATGGTTCTGACAAAATTAAAGCGATAGTGCACCCAAAAATTCCACTTGTCACGAACATTCTTGGCTTATTTGGGACAATTAAAATGTATGTGTCATAATCATTACCCATAAATTAATTTAAATGGAATTTAAATGGAATGTCAGATATTGATCATGTGATATTCTGTAGCCTGAACCGGTTTCGTTTCTAGGAATAGATGGCATTGTGTTTATCAATGCAGTACCTGTTTTACATTCACAACAGTAAACTGATAACTGTGTCAAACATAAACCTGACAACGCATTAAAACTGTTGTATGAACTGATTTGAAATTATTGAGGTCAAAGCATAAATAGACATGGAGTTTGCCATGGCTATGTGTGTTTTGTTCTTAATTTGTATAAATTCATATATTTGAAAACACTGCAAGCAACTTTAGTTAAAGTGTCTGCTAAATGTCATTTTTTAGTACAGTAAATGATGTATATAAGCTGTTAGCTAGGCTAGTGTTGCCTTAGTCAACCCTAGGTCCTGAAATAATTCCTCTTTTTTGAGGACTTACTTCCTTACAAACCCTGCAAGTATAGCTCAAACAGACAGTTGATACTTTACGTCTGCTCTCCGAGCTGTTCGTGTCAGTGAATTTCCCATCATTTTCTCTAAGAGGTCTTTTCCTGTCGGGGACTGCGACTTATAAACAAGAACAGATTTATACAGTAATGATGGCTGGTGTTAACTTAACTCGTTTTCTCCTCACACATTAAATCAAGTACATTTTTTCAAAGCAGACAACACCCTTGCAATGTGATTTTACTGCCAAATATGAACGATTAGATAAACAAGCACAGGCGGAGCACGCTGTAGCTCATGCGCATTCACACGCAAAAAAGAAAAAGAGGTGGAGGTGTGTACATTTGCAGTGCTTTATTCAAGTTACAGAATATATATATATATATATACGCTGTGGATGCAAATCCTTTCAGTTCTGTGAATAATCTCTGAGGTTGTGGAAATCCCCAGGTAGAAGGCACAGAAGAAGGCATTGTTACAACTGTCGGTATGCTTATCTACCCAGATATGCTGTCCTATTTGAGTCATTCTGACTTACAAGATCTCCACCTCCATAATACTACACCGTTTTCTCATGATAGTGAAGTACTTAATGACATCTGCTGTGCTTGTATGATTTTTAGTTGATATTATTCTAAATTAGATATGTACACTTTCAGTAACACTTTCACTGATATCATTATCAAACAGTAATGCTTGATATTAATAGTTAGAAATGTCACAAAACTATATTATAATTAACATATACATTTTTCTCTGCCATTACAGGTATTCTGTCAGCTGGTGAGCACAGCTTTCCTTTTCAGTTTCTCATTCCAGGTAATTCTCTTTAATTGTTTTATTTTCATTTTAAAGAGCATTTTCATTCAGAGAAACTTCATGTTTGCCATTAAATGAGGATGATGTGTGCAATATACGGAGAACACTCAGGTGTGTTAAAGTTAAAGTGCCTGTGAGGCGGGATGAAAGGATCGAAGAAGGGTTTAATTTTAACCTTCGCTGCAAAAATTCTTCCTGTTATGGCCCTGCCCCTTCCTGCACAAACACATGCCCCATAATGAGCTATTAAGTGGAGGCATGAAAGCAACATTCCTGGCTACTCATTGAGTCTGCAGCTGCGCCCTCTGCAGACAGATTGTATGAACAAGTATCTGATCAAAACAGGGGCTTTCCAGCCCATTAATCATGAATGCATTTGGCATAAAATATGGAAATACAAAAATAGAGAAATAGAAATAACTTTATTTAATATCAGTGGGTTGTTTTGGTTGAATTTATGTGTGGTTTGCTATTATTTATTCATCTGTCAGAGCATCTGAGCCTTCAGCTTATGTTTTGCTTCTAAAACAGCTTTAGAACGACAGCACTTAGAATTGTATTGATTCATTTTATTGATTTGTGAGCTCTAACATCATTCTGTCATTATTCAGCATTCTGGTCTTTTTGTCAAAGACATGATTATTTTATTAGGTGGCTTGAATAGGAAAGCTTTTGACAAGCCCAAAAATAAATTCGGTAACACTTAATTACACATTTACAGTGTCCTTGTTGCACGTTACAAAGAAATAACAGAAAATAATTACATGCTGCTAACCCAATCCTAAATCTAACCGCATGTTGTTAATTAAAGTTGCTCAGTACTTAAATGTATAATTAAGTAAACTTTGTTTATGTCCATTGTAGCATCCGTTCCAACCTCGTTCGAAGGCCCCTTTGGGAAGATTTTATACAAAATTAGGGCTTTTATTGACACTCCACGTTTCTCAAAGGACTACAAGACCCAGCGACTCTTCTACCTTCTCAATGTGCTCAACCTCAATGAGTTGCCAGACATAGAGGTGAGACTTCACCAACATTTATTGATTAGCTATGCCCCCAATAAGATAAGGTATTATGAAAATAATATATATTTTACAATATAATATCACATTATCCTATTTCTTTTATTATCTTGCTTACCAATTCCTATCTGCCCTTGTTTTCCCAGCAACCCAGCTGTGCTGTGACAACAAAAAAGTTTACCTACCTCCTGGTAAAAACAGGCACGCTCATGCTGAAGGCTTGCAGTGATCTGAGGGGATACACTCCTGGACAGATTATTAAATTATCTACTGAAATCCATAACAAGTCTGGTAAAGACACCGGCTATGTGATGGCCAGCCTTATTCAGGTGAGAAAAATTATAATAATAAAAAAAATACTACATTTTCCCAGAATTGTGGTTGATGATTTAATATACATATAATGTAAAATTGTCAGATAATGTCACTCATTATAACTGTGTATGTCTGTGCAGAGAGTGTCCTATAAGACAAAGCGGCCAGTGTTTGATCTGCGGCCCATAGCAGAGGTCGAGGGTGCCGGGGTGAAGGCTGGCAAACATGCAGAGTGGAGAGAACAGATCATCGTCCCTCCTCTTCCTCAATCAGGCCTCACTGGCTGCAGCCTCATTGACATTGAGTATTTTATCCAGGTATGGGACAGGAAATCTTAACCTTAGCTCTACATCTTCATAATTTGCTCACCTTCATGTGACTCCAAATTTTCTTCTTTTTGTTGAACTGTTTGATTCACGAATGAATCATTCAGAGCAGTTTAGTGAATCGGATTAACTGATTCATTGAAAAGTTCTGGCTTAGTGGGTTTATTTCGAAAATTAAATTAGTCTGATTCATGAACTAATCATTCAGATAAATTTAGTCATTGGATCAAAATATTTTGACTCAGCAAGCTCATTTCGAGAATCAGTCTTATTCATGAAAGAATCATTTAAAGTAGTTTTATGAACCAGATCAACTGATTAATTAAAGTCCCACTCCGATCATATTTTGAGCTATTTTTAAACATTCCCAGTGGTCTTTAAATTATGATTATGATGCAAAAATCACAAAACCTGTGCCGTTTTCTGGGACTTCGCTTCAGCAGAGCGGCAGTAGCTCATTAGCAATTCGCCTCTGCGTTGTGGGCGGAGCCGTTGGCACGGAGACGACCCTCCCCCTGCCCGTTGCTGAGAGCTCTGTCTCTCCCGCTAGCTTACACCCCCAATACCGGTGGGGCAACAGTATTATATACACGTTAATTATTATTATCCGAAGTTAATCAAAGTTATCACCGATCATTATTTCACTCCAAGACGTCGCGTGTGGAGACGCCCAGTGGAGTTCCTACGTCACAACTCCAGTCTATTTTAGCCGGCATTTTAGCGTCTGCTACTGATTCACAGCCATTTGAATGTAGAAATACTCAGAAATACAACTTTGAGCTTATTTTTCTCAAGATATGTCCTCTAACATCAGAAAAATGCCACAAGAACATGTTAACACCTAGAAAAACATTATTTTCATCGGAGTGGGTCTTTAAAAAGTTCTGACTCAGTGAGTTGAGTTCAAGAACTGAATCAGTCTGATTTATGAATCAGTTATTCAGAGTAGTTTTATGGCCTGAATCAACCAGTTCATTGAAAAGATTCGACTCACTGAGATGATTTTCGAAAAACCAAATCAGTCTGATTCATGAAGAAATCATTCAAATAAATGTTGTCATTGTAACAGATGATTCATTATAAAGATACGACTCAAAATAAGGATTTGTGCACAAACCCGACATTGATTTTTTTCTCTCATGAACGTGTGATTTTCATTTCACTATTGCTCAAGTATATTTTTAGATTGCACTGCTGTAGTCTTTCAATTTTAGATTCATCATAGCTTAATATCATGAAGTGCGTCTGAGAAATTTTCTCCTCGCAGGTTTCCTTAAAATCTCCTGAGGCTGTGGTCACGTTACCCATATACATTGGGAACATTGCTGTCAACTTGACTCCCTCCATTCCGCGCCCCATTGCTCACGGCGCTCCGATGCCTGCCATGTCGAGCCTCAGCCCTGCATCCGTAGTCCCCAGCGCACCTCCTGTAGAGGACAACCTGGAGGGTGAGCTGGGTGCTGGAGGAGTAGACAGCGAGGAGATCCCCACCAAGAGTCATTCTCAGCAGGACCCGTCCGGCATGCCTCTCTCCGTGTCCCCCGGTGCGTTCGGTCACGCGTCTGGTCCGGTCCCGCCACAGAGCCAGCAGCACGTCCAATCCTCAGACGGCTCTGCGCCTGTGTTCTGTTTGTCCACAGGGGCCACCATACCTTTCTTTACAGATGGTAATTCAACGCCAGTGCCCACTTCCTGTCCCCTCATCCTGCCCCCTGAATACAGCACCTGGGAATACCCACATGGTGAGTGATTCTTGAGAAGGTCATTACCCTCGTTCTGTAAAAAGTCTCACAGGAATCCCTTTTTTTTTTTACTAGTTGACTGGTCAATGTTTATCTTATGTAAATGACTAGTATTTGTTACAAACTCTATACTCAATCAAAGCTTAGTGTAGCTAGTAATGTAGGCCACTAGGCCTTCATAATGTGTAGTCGCATAAAACATTGCTTTTCATTGATCTAATAAGCAGCATGGAAACAGATTTGGAAACAGAAGTAGCATTGAAAAGCAGAGTATGTCAGTTGATGTTTCAAACTTATTTTTACCCGGGTTATTATAGTTAACTAAAACCATAAAAAAAACTTTGTCACTTGAAATAAAATACATTTTAACTGAAATAAATTTTAATAAAAAAACTAATTCACTTCGGCTAGTTGCAAAGACCACATTTAAAAATTTCATTGATTTTACTTTGTACTAAAACAACTCAAACTAAAACGTAAATAATAATTAAATAAACTATGTAGACATAAAAAAATAATACGGTAATACAAAAGTAATTTGTACTTGTGTAACAGAGCAAAGCGCGCAGCACATAGGCCTAGGCTATTTACTTATTTACTTATTTATTCATCTAAATTCATCTCATTTCCAGGCTATTTACTTATGGCTATTCATCTAAACGTCACGCTCACAAAATATATATTTCCATGAAAATTTGATGTGTAAGTGATCATGAAATATATTATATTAATATATAAATGAATTAATGAACTGTCTAAACGTATATAGAAATATATTTTATAGAGTTATGTAGGCCTATATTCAAAATTGTTTAGTGTTGTTTTTTCTGTAAGTTTAGTTTTATTAAGTGTTTGCATTTATTGCATTGTTTACATTAATAGCCTTTGAAGCTGATATGGCAATAAACAAGTACAACAAGAACAACATTCAAATATGTAAATAATACATATCTAGGAACTGTATCTAAGATTAATACAACACTGGAAAATTTGTGATATTTATTTTTGCATTGAAACACTTGCATCCAAGTAACGGCGAGACGCACAAACTTTGGATCAGTTTTGTGTACAGTAAAAGTAAATCTAAAACATGAGCTAGTTGTTGTAATTCAAACGCTCTGCTATTTTATTCCAAATGTTACTTCTGGTTGGTGGCTTCTGTTAATATTTAGTTTATATATGGGGTTACATTTCAACTAAGGTTAATGTTGCAACCCTCAAATATGTAAGAGTGTGCGACAAGCTGTCACTTGTTTACAGCAAGTAGTAGAGCAAGCTCAAGTGAAATTATTTAAGCTAGTCTACACTGGCCCAAAGTATAGTGGCAGAACTGATCGACTAGCCTCGTAACAGTGTTGGGTAAAGTATTCTAAAAAAATTACATCTTCAACAGTGTAAATAGATTACTGTACTAATTACTCTCTCTAAAAATGATTGCATTGCTTATTACTAATTACTTTCTAAATCCCATATCAACCTCGACCAGTTGAACGATACAAGGATAGACGTGAAACTGCTCTTTTAATTCTTTCAAATGAATAATTTAAAATTGCATAAATTATTTTTGAATTGACCAAAGTTTTTAAAGGGAGGTTGCATTAAAAACATACATTTTAACATCAGACGTTAAATTCTGATATTAAATCCACCATTGTTTTATAAAGAACTGTTCTATAGTCTATACAGTATTTGATGCAATTACACCAGAGGTAACTGTAATTAAATTAGAAAAATTTAGAGTAATCCCTTTCTTTCTTTACTTTTTCAAGGGAAAATGTCCCTTGTTTTTAAAGTGTTAATGACTTAGTAATGGATTACACCCAACACTGCTTGGTAGCAGCAAATATAAGTCTCTCATTTAAAGATCTAGAATTTCTATGAACTAGACATGACCCTGTCCCAGTGTGACTGTAACTGATTATGTAACCAAATTAATTGCTGAAATATTTATTTATTTATTTTTACTCGAATTTTCAGAGCCGCCTCCCACATATGAGGAAAGCTGCAGTAGCAACAACTCAAGCTTCAACAGCAGCATGAGGTAGACCATTCGGAGGCCTCGCTTCTTCTGGTGCCCCTTGCTGGACGGCACAGGAATTGCTGCCCTTCTCCTCCATGAACCAAATCTCTTTAAAACTCATACATTTTTAGTTAATCCCCTCAGAACATAAATTCAATGTTGGAGAAAACAACCCTGAAACTGTGTGGGGAGAACGTTTCAGTGCCTAAGAAGATGTAGGACTCTCGACCAACCCCTATATGAGACGCACTCCAAGTTCTGCTGAAATGAATACCAGCATCTATAACATTTTGAAGTGAAAGTTACACTGAGAATGAGTTTTCATTCAACCAAGGCTGGCCTTATGTAGAGCTCATCACAAAACAAGTAAAATCTGAAATATTATTCTGCCGGGCTGAAAGTCTCGTTGAAGGAATAAACAATCCTCTCCTTGTGACGATCAATATGAATCATAAAGCGCTCCATGCTTGCGCCAGCAGGAATGGCTCTTGAAAAAGATGTTTGGCCACAGAGAAAGTTACTCTTGAAAGAACAAGTTTTATTTATTGATGGGGATTGATGTTGGAGGTTTTCATCTGACTTCAAAATTCAACTCATCACCAAACAGACACTGTGTGGATACAGCTTTGGAATACCAATGTAGTTACCATCCTGGGCACATAAGTCATTATCACTTGGCCAAAATGGTAGCCACTGTCCCTTAAGAGAACAACATATTACATATCATTTATGAACTAGTTCATTTTTGTTTTACAGAGATTTTTTTTGGAGGACTCTTTGGACTCCTGACTTTGTGTTTTTGTTACCTTATATTACACAAAACAAAGCAAAATAATCATAATTCACCCTAGAATTATTATTTCAAAGTATTTCAAAGAACAGTCATTTGAAGTGTTATTTTTGTTTGTTTTTTTTCCTTTCAGACTTTGTGTAATATCAGTGCTGTTAATATGTTAGATGTCAAAAATTTCAGATATGAATCATTTGAAATCTGATGCGAACTGTGCATGTCTTTATATGTGACTCTTGTTTGGTCTTATGCGTTGATATTTGTCATACTAGCCCACAGCAAATAGAGATTTATGATGGTTTTTCGGTGAGGCCTTAGGCTGTACTTGGATTGTTGTCTACAGTCCTTTAATATGGCAAACACTTTTTCATTATGACCTGATTAGACCCTTGAACTGTTGAAGAATTTAAAAAATGGAAGCACAAAAAGGCACTTTTTTATGTGTACGTGTGTATATATATGTGCGTGAATGTTTATTCCTCCCCAGTCTCCAAAATATAAATGATGATTTTCCATATTTAGTTCAGTATTGTGGTACGTTTAGTACTTTATTCAGTGAGCAAAGAAAGTCAGATTTAGAACAGAACTACAGAACGGACCACATTTATCATGTTCTAAATGATTTTGTATGATGCAAAACTACAAGACATGTTTTTGGCACTTACTTGTTACTTTATCTTTTCTCTTTGTGTTTGTTTGAAATTTACCATTTACAATGCTGACAGAGAAGAATCATTCAGGTCATTCTACAAAAAGGGTGCCATTTCAGTCCTTTATATGTAAAAAAAAAAAAAAAAAAAAAAAAAAAAGAATGAATAGCTGGTGCCACTTAAATTTTTTTATGTAGCTATATTTTTAAACAAATGAACAAAAAATATGTTAACTTTTCTTTTTCTTTCATCATGTGGATCCATTTTCTGGCCTAACATGCCATAATGACATTATCATACGGCATATTTCAGAATGCAATCTCTTCAAAGGAAAAGTCGACACTAGTTTTTTAATCACTTTATCTTATATT
This sequence comes from Rhinichthys klamathensis goyatoka, assembly GCF_029890125.1. Classification (NCBI taxonomy): domain Eukaryota; kingdom Metazoa; phylum Chordata; class Actinopteri; order Cypriniformes; family Leuciscidae; genus Rhinichthys; species Rhinichthys klamathensis. The sequence goes on along the minus strand of NW_026607275.1, from coordinate 13,180 downwards.
TTGTAATATTTGTCAGTAGGGCAAATTGGTCAATTGGGGTAAATTGACAGTCTGATATTGTGAATATTGTGAAATTATATGTAGCTTGAAATTAATAAATGCAATTAATTAATAGTTAAACATTATATAACATAGAATGTTTAAGATCTTATAAAAATGTATTTTAAAAATGACCTAATCAGACTGCAAAAGGCACCTATTTTTTAGAATGACCCGTTCATATTTATATCAAGGGACCATGTCTTTGCTGATTGTATCCCAGCAGGCCACTGTGACTTCTAACAGTGCAGCTAAACTTAAATTCAGATTGTTTCTTCACTGTGAGCAGCACAAATGTTAAGAACATTCTAATAAAAAAGAACATTGTTATTGTTTATCATCAAAATCCAGTGAAGAAACCCTGACTTGAACACCCGTTCTCTATTTTCAAACACATTTTGCCTTAAATGTGAATCTGATGCATCCTGGTCCCATTGTAATTGTAAAGAAGACAAGTACTTTGAGATGATACTGTGTTTCTTTTCCTCTTTGGCATCAGAAAGAATCATAAGAGAAAGGGAAAGTAGATTGTTAGTTATTTTAGCACTGCAGGTGAAAGAAATTATTAAAATTGGCAAGTCATCCATTTCTTGAAATGTTAAATTTGCAGCATGGACGAACACTATTTTCTGTCTTTTCCTTTTCACCAAAGATTCAACAGCATGTATCAAGTTTCATTTCATCATTGCATGGTACTTTCTTCCAGCAGGTTTTGATATAAAGTAGCATGATTGTGGATCAATGTTCAATATTTGTGACAGAATCGAGCTTGTACAGCAAAGTAATGAAATCACTTAAATTCTCATCCCCACCCCACACACACCCCAAGATGTTGCTTATTTAAATTTACAATTTTAAAGTTAATCTTGCTTATTTACTTCTAAACAAGTGATTAAAGGGGCTATTTGTAGAATTCAGAAAACCTTGTTATCAGCGACACTGGTGGCCGTTAAGTGAACTGCAGACAGCTTCTTATTGCTCGTGCTTGCACTCGTGAACACGTAACGTACAAGAGGCCGAACGTGATTCCGATATACTCACAGCGAACTTGTTTTTTGTTCTTAGCTTAGAAGTAAAAATAAGTTGGAAATACCTTTGCACCAATATACTGTAAACAAACATCCTGACACCGTACAGGCTGCTGAGAGTGACGTTTAGATGAATAGCCATAAGTAAATAGCCTAGGCCTATGTGCTGCGCATTTTGCTCTCAATAACAAAACAAACACACAAAAAAAATGACAGCATGACTGAGAAAGCGGCAGTTAAGAAAGCATCTGATCATAGCGATGTGGATATTTTTGCACCAGCTCTGCAATGTAATTCACCGGAATAATCAAAACAGATGAGGTGATTCAAATTACACAGTTATAATAGTATATTTAAAACTAAAGACTTTACAGATATGGCTATGTGAGACTATAGTTTGAATTAATCCCTTTTCTTTTCATGACATATTGATATTACTGTACAGTATGGGTCTTTCAGCATGAGCCTGAACATTGTAAAACCATTCATTTCATGTGTCATTGAACGGAAGAAAGGATCTCAGGAGCGTGCGTAAACGTCGCATCCTTTAATTTTCCCGGCAAAAAACTTCCTGAGTCCTTCAGTCTACAGGCTTTCATTGACAACCAGTAATGGTTATATAACAATTTGTTCTGCATTATGTTGTTCAGTAGCCCTAAATAGATGCACTAGATGAATAACCGTGAATAGCTGGATTGCCAGAATTGATTACCTGGATTTCAATTTGATTCTCATGGACAGTTTTCTGGATGGCAACAGAAGGAAATGGGGTAAAAGATCAAGCGGCCGGCTACACATCCAGCACTGCTGCCTCTTTCTTGTTGCCATAGAAACTGATCCCAATCCATCATTATCACAGAGCCACACAAGGACATGGACATTGGTGTTTAGCCTGCATGAATAGTACACACTCTGAAGGCCATAGAAAAGGAAGGTGGTAACGAAAAAAATGTATATGGAGAATGTTGATGGGTTGTCAGATAAATTACTTCTTTGCTGAAGTAAAAGGCCTATTGTATCGTGGTCTTGGCTGGCCTGCTGGCATGGTAAAATAAATAAATAAATACACTTGAGGATCAAACCCCACTATTCTTTCCTTACAGATAATGAGCAAAGGTTAGCAATGTCCGATTCAGGAATGAATCATTCATTTGAATGCGCTGGTGACTCAGAGTGCAAGTCTATATTGCCATTGGATAACTGAGCTGATATTTGAAGTGAACTGATGATTTGGCTGATGGCAAATATATACTTTAAAATAGAAGTTTGCAATGAAACATACTGTAAATATGAGAGTTTCATCAACACATTTTTTTTCAGCCAAGTGATGTTAATGAACTTTGTATATAATTTCATGTGAATACAATTTTTAGATTCTAAATGATTAAATGTTTTATGAATCATATCAGCAAATTGTACTCGGGCAAATAAAATTAATTATAACAACCCCTAATTAAAAAACATAATACGTTTTGATTTAAATCATGTTATATGCCACTCTAGGATGCTTTATTGGTTTAAAATATTTACAAAGGGTAAAACTTTATAAATAAACATGATCAAAAGATAAAATATATATATTTTTTAATTTTATTTAAATACCTCTAGTTTTGTTGGTTGGTTTCAGTGGGGTTTAGGAAGTTATCAGCTTGGCCATATTTACAAATATTAACACTATACAGCGTTAAAAAAAATGTATTACAGCTTTTCTATTTTCCAAACCTAATTGAATTGTTTATGTAGCCTACTGTTGAACTTCGCCTTTAAAATTAGCCTGAAATTAGTCCCATAATTTCCCCATATTCCGCATCCAAAATTCAGTTAATAGATTAATTAAATACCATTCCTTATGGTAAGGCAAACCCGAATTAAATATTTTCAAGATGAAAACTGGGATTACCTCATAAATAAACAGACTCCAAACTAAATTAAAGCATGTTTTTTTTTGCATGTATGTGGCGTAATTCCGTCATGTCGTAAAACAATACGGGGCTTTGAACTAGTTCTTTGAAACGGTTCAAAAGAACCGATTCCCAGAAATGAGTTGAACCTCACTAGTACTTTTTTTTTTTTAATCTTTTTTTTTCTCCACATAGCGCCAAATGAACCGGTGACGTATGCCAAGGGGGCGGGGTCTCGGGGTGAGGAGCCATGGCTTCAATGAAAACTGAGGTAAGAGCAGAGCAACGATTCTACATTGTAACTTAGATTATTTGTGTAATTATGCGGTTTTTTACCAGTTTGACTCAACGACTGGCTGACAGACTGTTTGTGGCACATTGAGCAGCCGGTTGAAGCTTTGAGCGGCTAACCCGGGCACGTTTCGTCACGAGTCTTTTTAAAGAGCCCGCCTGACTGTCCGTTTCAGTGTGAAAACTCGGTGCTTTTGTGCGAGTGAGAGGTCGTGAAGCTTTGTGAAGGAAAATAATGGGGTGGCCTCCCTTTTTGCAGTGCGGCTGCTGTTGCCTGGAAACCTGAATACAGGTCCGCTTTGCTCTTTGTACACGGCGAGGTGATTGTTGTTATGCTAGTTCCAGGGCACTATCCGGCTTCAGATGCTGCTGTTGCAATTGTAAATACAGCGGCAGTGCATATTGTTATATTATTTGTACATCATCCACAAGCACATCCCATCGTCCACCAGCCAAACACCCATCAGCCTATCCCTTTTGTTAGGGAATATTTTAGCAATAACAGTAGTTTGTAACGTTCACGCAGGAAGCTGTGGCTAAAGGCTACTTGGTGCTAAAGCAGTTGTCAACATTAGTGTTGTGTTGTGAAAATACATGTACTGTTGCTTACAAATAAGAGGGTTTTAGACACCGGTTTGCTCTTTGGGAGTTATGTCCGTAACGTTAGTTATACATTTCAAGTGAATAAATTAAGAATTTCTGTGATAATTTTCACTATCCTATTATAGGATCCTTATGTGTATTTTCGTCATATTCTAAACATTTCTAATAGAACTAGCAACCGAATAAAATACTACTTTACGACATTAAAATTAATATTATTATTATTTATATAAAATATTTCAGGAGTCCTATGTTCTTGTGACATTCTTTTAACTGTCCAATAGCATATCATTATTTCAATATACTATGTGTGCTGATCAAATTTAAGAATCTTATTTGATTGATTGATCTACCTAGGATTTAAGGATTAGTTCCAAATTATGATAAAAATTCTGATTGAAATCCTGAACACTCCTTTAGGAATGTTTTTTTTTTTGACAGGGTGAAGTCATAAACATTGGAAGAGGCATTCAGGAATTTAGTTTTATTTAATTTATTGGATAATATTAAAGTATTGCCGTTTTATTGCTGTTGTCTGGAGGGTGTTCAGGTTTTTAAATAATGCTCACTATATGTAGTAGTACAGAATGAGGAAACACATCATCATGTTTATCTATTGGAGAGAAACTGCACTTGTTCACCGACAGGGGGAGCCCTGTGATTGGGCCTTCTTAACAGCTTCTAGTGTCTGTTGTAGGAAGGAATGAGGTAAAGTACATAGACTTATACAATTATTTGTTGCAAAAATGTTCTGCCTTACACATCAAACATATGGTGCAATTAAGAGTTTCTCCTTGGAGTGTTCTTGTGTTGAATATTTAAAGTCTAAAATCAAGCAATGCTTTAGTGCTAATGGCGGAAGTTCCAGACAGATATTGTTATATTGGTTTTAAGCCACTATCATTGAGTTTTCATTGCAGAGACATCAATGATGCATCCAGTGATTGACTCAAGCTGACTTGGTGTTTCTAAATGTTATTGTGTCTTGTGAAACTGATCTAAATAGGTGACTGGCTTAAAGTCTGAAGGTGTGTATGCCTGTATGGTGAAACTTTAAGTGGAAACAAAAAACTTCAGAACTTGTTTGGCTAGGCTGAAACTTCACAAGAAATGGTGGTAATCTTTAGACGCCTAACAATTTGATTTTAAATTCAAGGGATATTTTACCCAAAAGTGAAAATGTAAAAATTTGTCATCTCTTTTTTTGTCCATAAAATGAAAGTCAGTGGTGTCCAATGTTGTTTGGACCCCAACAGAACACAGAAAGTCCTACAGGTTTAGAACGACATGAAAATTAGTAAATTATGAAAATTATTTTTTTTGGTGTGAAATATCCCTTTAAAGGACTCACAGTCTTCTGCAATTGTGTAAATAAAATGCATGGCATTAAAGGGACACTATGCAGCTTTTTTAGCTTAACTGAACAGCTTCAGAGTTATTGAAATGGTTATATAACTTCTTTCGGGTTGAATGGTGGGCGTCTCGACCCCCCTGGTGCCTGTGAGCGAAAAAATCTCACTTGCAACTTCGGTGCGGCGGGCCGCGTCAGGAAGTATCGCGTGATATCAGCTCTCGCGATATAACATATTCCTTTACGGCAACTGCACACATACACACAGGAACAAGGTATAGATAGATGGAGTTTGTCACACTATCGTCATGGCTGAGCCGGCATATAAGATGCAGAAAGCTAGGAAAGCATTGTCGGAGGAACAGAGAAAGAGGAAACGGCAGACTGACTGAGCGAGGAGTCGGACACGAGCATAGGCATAATTTGCGGGTGTGTTATGTCCCCATTGAAACTTCTCGCGGCACGGATGTAACGTTACCATTACAAACAAATAAAACATCTCCAGGTAACTCTAGTAGAGCATTCATTTCGTTCGTTTGTTAAATAAGAGGCGATCTGAAATGTGTTATTTTTGAAATCAAGTGACCAAAGTGCTCGTTGCCTCTGCGATCAGTGGTGCAGATAAGTTACAGTGTTCTGTTGTGACGCGCGCCTGAATCCGTTGCGGGGACTGAGAGACTCTCTATTTTGTTATGGTGAAATCACAAAACCTAATGCACAAAAAACATGTCCCTGCTTGAAATACAACCACTAATAAACAATCGGTTTTGATGAGGAAAATAAACTATACTACTACCGATTAGAACCCAGAACCTCTGACACACTTGGCAAAAGTTCTGCCTCTGGACCATTAAAATTGTCGGATCTATGTCTTTAATCACGTGAAAATTCTCACCACTAACAACATATATTATATCTCATTAAACGACAAATTAAACACAATTTACTATTGTATACTATGTAACAGGCCATGTCACGCTCTGACTGAGTGGTATTTACGACAGTAACGTTAAATTCAAGTACTCCACAGTAACTCTAGGGGTCGCTGTTTGACAAAAACGGGATTGCATAATGCCCCTTTAAGTCGGGCTACTTAATTGTGAGGATGTTATTTGATTGGCTTGTGAGCTCAGTAAGACAGACAAAAAAATATAGTTTTAATAAGATTGAATACACAAATTAAAAAATAAAGTATTGATATATTAAGATAAATAGTATACCAACATATGGATTTATGAATGTTTCGGCACTGCCCTCGTTTGGAAGTCTGTTTAAAGAAAGACCTTGCTCGCACTGTTGTCAGCAAAGTTTGAAGTCCTTGGTTGATTGACAGGTGCGTCGTCTTTTGCTAGTGTCTGAGACATGTCAAATATAATGTGGATAAGGCTTTTGATGAATCTATGTAAATAAAACTTGCGACTGAATGATGGTTTAAATGGAACCATCTGTCCATAATTTAGCCACTTCTAATTTCTTTAGCCACTTCTTTACAAGGGTTACGTTCAATAATGTCTAGACATAGAAGCCTTGTTGCCGTATTAGGGATTAATTGAGACTGAAGTTGAACTCTTTGGTCTGATTGGAATGTGATATGTTTGGTGCAAACTTGAAAGTTTGACTACCAGCACTGGTATCTTGTTGTGGCCAGGATCCACCCATGTGGTAAACACAATATTTTAGGCATTTGACATTTAGCAGTAGATAAATAAAAAAAATATTTTCTTCTGGTAGGAGTAGTAGCCACAAGGTCCCGCCCAACCAACTGCCAGCAGTGATATATGTTGTCTAAGTTATAGGTCTGAGGCCATTATCTTAGTAGGAAGTTAGGCAACTTGCTCACTGAGGCTGATAACATTTCCATTGTTTGACTATATAAGTAAAGTAGAGCATACAACTGAAAATCGGTGGAGAAATAGTTGCACATTTGAAGAATTGTGTCAGGTAGGCTACATTGTGATGAAAAAATTGTTACCTATATGCTGCATAATTTGTTTCTGAACAAACAAAAATTGAGGGTACTCATATTTTCGTAATTCTGAAGCAAATTCCCCTGCTGGCAGTTTTAATTTTGACAGCAAGTTTTGCTTTAGTTTTAGTCATAGTCTTTTGACTAAAATGCCATTTAGTTTTAGTCTCGTTTTAGTCAACTAAATATCATAAGTTTTTAGTTGACTAAATCTACAACAGATTTAGTTTACTAAAATTGAACAGTAATTAAGAAATGGAAATAAGAACAAATAAATGCAATAGAACAAAGATACAAATGAAATAAACTGTTTTAAGTTTGTCAGGAATGGCTAACAGTAGAATTCCTACAGAAATTGAATAAAGTAATCAAATGTAAAATAAGAGTGCAGAGTCTTCCTTGTATAAATCCTTATTAAAGTTACTCAGTCAGAAGCAGCGAGTGATTTTTCTCTTTTTTTTTTTTGAATTAACATTAAGGACTCAGACAGCTGCAGGTTTAGGCAACTGTCACTTTAAGAACTAATGCACAGATCCAATGATACACACCCAAGTGTCCCTCAACTGCTCACTTTCACATAACCAACTGTTTAAATGAATACTCCCAAAACAGGCAGTTTGACACAATATTGTTTGTATTTGAGGCAAAAGAGAATGGCTCGGTTACTGATACAACCCTCGTTCCCTGAAGGAGGGAGCAGAGACTTTACGTCGATAATGACGTATTGGGGTTGATACTCACCTGGGAACTAGGGCTGCATGATTTGGGGGAAATGTCATTTTGCGATTATTGAGGTCAATATTGCGATTGCGATATGCGATTGCGATATAATAAACAAATGGTTTCATGAGTGAACTTGCTTGGGAAAATGCACACAGATTAGTGATAATTCTGAAATTTGTATTTCTCAACTCAAACTAGCAACAAAAACTAAATGATTGAGAACACCTATAATGATCAATAAGCCATTGATGTCTGGATAAAAATGGATATAATAAACATTAATTATCCAACATTAGTGATTCCGTCATTAAAATTGAAAGCTATCAATTTTTTTTAAACATTTATTAGGCTTCAAAAAATGTAACCGCTTTTAATTTAAGTGAACTTTAAACAATCCTCACATAAACCCATACATGTAATATTTACCTGTGCCCTTCCTGTCTAACAGGTAGGACATAATATACAGAAATTGAATGAAGTTATCAAACAGTCTGCGCTGCATAAATTATGTATAGACCAATTCTTATTAAACACAAGTTCTTTAGTCAAGAGCAGTGAGTAATTTTGTCTGTTCCCTTTGTTCTTTGATTAACTTTACTGACAGAAAGTTTTATTGGCTGCTTGCCCTTTAAGAGCAGCCTTTGCTGACAGAGACGCGGATCTCACGCGCCGCCTCATTCTCTCACAACTCTTTACGTCCATCAGACTGCTCTTATGTTATGAAGATACTCGACACACAACATTTTGGCATAATTGTGTGTGTTATTGTTTGTTCAAGTGCGAAAGAGAACTGTATTCTGGCGCGCGGTCTGTGCATGCGCATGATACTGGCGCGCGTCTTTCTGTGAGTCGTCAGGACATTCACAGGCAGCGCGCTCTTTTGACTTGTCGCGCATGAATGGTTTAAAGCATTCGCACGAATAAGTGCGGGATTATGGAACACTAGCCAAAGGATGACAAAAAATAACAGATGCTGCGTTAACAGCCCTAATTAGTTTATTTCATATAAAATAGCTGCAGTTTGCGTCATATAATCGAATAGGCTTGACATCGCGATTGCGATATGATTAATCGTGCAGCACTACCAATCACCTCTCCGAGTAGTACAAAAATGGTCCAATGAATGTTGGCGAGTGAGATTTGCATGCCGAGCCACTCCTACCCGGACCTATGGGTATATAAGCCGGTGAACTTAATCGCATAGCCGAGTCTGATTGTCTAAATGAGCCAGCGGCATGAGCTCGGAAGTGCTATCCAGTAGGGCTGTTGGAACGAATTCCGAAATTCGAATATAATTCGAATATTAAAAAAATCAATACTATTCGAATGCTGAAGTTACTATTCGAATATTGCTTTTTTTATGTATGTATATTTTTTTAATTCGCCACCTTGGCTTACACACTTGTGAACATGAAATGCTTTTGTTTCGTCTGATGAACAATAAAGTTTTTGAATTGTAACACAATTGTGCAGGTTATCCACGCTGTATCATCATAACAATACTGTCAAAAATGGTAAATGTTTAACAACGTAAAAAAGCGCCCCCCAAAGCGCCCGTGAAGCGCAAATATCTCGGTGAAAACTCAACAGATTCGGCGAGCACCAAACTCGTTGGAACCGTCTAGTCGAACTGAAAAGAATGATATAAGTTTCAGAATTTTTGGTGGTGTTTTAGCGGAGATATTAGCCGAAAACCATCGGTAGCGCTTCAACCTTATTCAGCACAATTAAAATGTTTATTGTAATGTTAGATGTCCCTCTAGTGGACAGAACGTGTAACAACAACCACATGCTATAGTGGCATTGGCGATCCATAAGCCTGAGTAATGTCGTAAATATTAATAATAGGATGAATTTGAGCATTTAATTTTCGAATATTAAATTAAATAAGGAATGGAATTCGAATAGTATTATAGAGGAAGATTGACAGCCCTACTATCCAGGCTCCCAAGCTCCACACCAGTGGCACCAAAGGAACAACAGATGTAACTGCGGAAGGGCAGCAAGGAGCGCTGGGGCCTAACCTGGGAAGCATAGCTTCCTGAAGTAGAGGCAGTGACTGTGGTGTGACTCTTACCTGGCTCTGTGGTTCCATCAAAGGAACTGGCTAGGAAGTTGTGAGGAAGCATGTCCTCGAAATGTGAACTCCTGGCCTGTGGTGAAAGAAGGGGTGGCTGAGAGTGAGGAAGCAGAGCGTTGCTCACTGCCAAACCACGCCCGGAATGGCCCAAAAACTGAGGAAACTGCTCTTTTATTGAAAAAGTGGCGGAACAGAACTAAACTCTTTCTTAAATAGACTATGTGTGGCCTTCCTGCAAGGGGGGTGAACGGGGCGGCCGGGTTGACGTCTCCGATCGCGCCGGAGCAGGTGTAGAAGCCTCAGGGGGACTCCCTTAGCGATGAGCAGACTGAGGGCCAGCCCGTGGCGGCCTGGTGGAGGTGGTATCATGCCGGGACAGGATGTGCTTAATGGCCTCAGTCTGCTCCTGGACTGCCTAGAACTGCTGGGCAAAGTCCTCGACAGTGTCGCCAAAGAGGCCGGACTGGGAGATGGGGGCTTTGAGAAAGCAAACTTTGTCAACATCCTTCATCTCAGCCAGAGATGGCTTTGCTAGACCACCAAGGTGGACCTCGTCAGGCCGAGGGCCGGGCGACGTCAGTCACCGTGCGCAGTTCCTGCATCAACCCCGGCTCAGAACTACCCTCGTGCAGTTCTGTAAGTGCTTTCGCCTAATGGACTTGCAGGATTGCCATTGCATGCAGGGTGGAGGCGGCCTGTCCAGCAGCACTATAAGCCTTAGCAGCCAGGGCTGAAGTCATCTTTCAAGCTTTGGATGGGAGACGTGGACAATTCTGCTAGGTGGCAGCACCTTGCGGGCACAAGTGCACCGATATTGCACTCTCCACCTGGGGAATCTCCAAGTATACTTTGAAGGCCCCACTATCGAGGGCAATGTGAGTGGTGGAGGCTTTGGGGAGTGAAAGGTGCCTTCCACAACTGCTGAACCTCCTCATGCACCTCTGGGAAGAAAGGCAGTGGGGCGGAACTCTCCTGTAAACCGCGCACCGCAGCCAGGAACCAATCATCCAATCGTGAGCGCTCAAGACAAGGTGGAGGATTCCATTCAAGTCCAATGCCCGCGGCAGCCCAGGCAAGCATGGCCGTCAAGTCTGAATCTGATTCAGTGTGAGCGACCAGCTCAGCCTCATCTTCTTCTCCAGAGGACAATAGCCTCTTTCCGATGCTGCTCCTCATTATGGATGCTATGATTAATGAATGATTGATTCATTGTCGATAATAATTTTATCAATAAAGCTTTCGATGGTCGATTAAGCAAGGTCATCTTTAGAGTGCATAGTTTTGTGGTGCGTGTGGCTCATGTGCAAAATAAGTGCAGCAGACACACAAGGAAAAATGAAGCAAGAGCACCGTAGTTACATATTCTAAATGTATTAATACAGTAGGTGTGTTCGTCTTGAAGCGGCAATGCGCAGACCGATCGGTGTATGACATCAAAGAATACTGTTTCAGCAGTACACTCCTATTCTATGGCACATGGTAAATCAAGACCTGTCAATTAGAGCGAATAAACTATTCCAAGCACGCTCCAGTTGTAAAACAGTGTTCGATTGGTCTAGACCAGAGTTTCCGCTAGAATAAAAAGGTTTCGTTTTACGGACATTTTGATGATATGCCGGTCAAATATCGCCTCTTAATTAGTCAAGTTAAGGAAAACTGGAGGCAGGCTATGTAACTTAAAAAATGACATAATCAGGCCGTATAGAATGCAACATGTTATTATTAGCCTAACTTTTGAACGTCCGATTGGCGTCAATCAACACCAATTGTTTTTTACTATGGTTTCACACACATTCACTTTTTGAAACATTGAGGCACGGATGTACCTAATACAAATAAATAAAACATCTCCAGTTAACTAGCAGATCATTCATTTAGTTTGCTATTAAAGGAACACTCTGACTTTTTGGGACTTTAGCCTATTCACCTTATCCCCCAGAGTTAGATAAGTCCATATATACCTTTTTCATCTCCGTGCGTGCCATTGACGCACCCACCGCTAGCCTAGCTTAGCACAAAGACTGGATGTAAATGGTTGCAGCTAGCATACTAATCCAAATGATTTGTATAGTCACAGAGTGTACAAAAAACAAAGTCACATGAGACACAGACATATTTTAACCGTATAAATACTGGGAACTATATTCTCTGGGCGCGTCTCAGGTGCTGCGGTTATCACTCCGCCCAAGTAGCAGTGCTTCGCCTTCAGAGAATATAGTTCCCAGTATTTATACGGTTAAAATATGTCTCTCTCTCATGTGACTTTGTTTTTTGTACACTTTGTTTTGTGTCCGCTGCTATCAGTTGCATGGACGACGCGCTGCGCGTGTCCCTGCTTGATATAGGCTGTAACCACTGATGAACATAGGCTATTCAGTTTTGATGAGAGAAAAAAAAAACTGTAGCCTACGAGTGCGCGATTAGAACCACTGATCTATATAATGAGATGTTCCTTATTCACCATCGTCAGTTGCGTCTAGCCTCTTAAAAAAGCTTTTAAGGCTAGCCTGCCTGGGCCTGGTCATATTTGAAACGTCTCACTCAATCGTTCGTTGTTTAGGTCTATATTACAGCCAAAGGTCGGTGTATTTTTGCTTTATACATTTTAGGCTTATTCTTAAATTCATATTGTGTTAGGGGGGCGGGATTATTACGCAATTTTAATCAGACAATTTGACCGGAGAGATTTAATTTTTCGGACATTTAATTTTTTTCCCGGCCAATGATTATCGGACAACAGAAACCCTGGTCTACACACATCATCCCTTACCACTGTACCCAACCACCACACCTGAGATCCAGTTTCCATTAGAAGAACTTTCAAAAGACATTGGAAAACACTGCATCATGATCGCGACACGATGGGATCCTAGTCCTATAGCTTTAGCCAAGCAGCATGTCATGTCAATCATCTGCGTATTGTCTTATGTTGCGTTTGGGCTTGTTCTAGACCACCTTCTGTAAACAAGATATATGATCTACTATGGTTTACTAATGTTTTGCGTTTGTATGTTTTTCATACAAATACTTGCTATAGTTTGGTCTCTAACTGAAACAAATATGCTTCTTGTATTCAGCTAGTTGAAACCTTTTCAACGATATATGAAACCAGTCTATCTGTTATGTACGATGATTTTACAGATCTCATTTTTATATAAAGCATTTATTTTTTCACGCTATGAAAATAGAGCACATTTA